>NW_026057584.1:15643327-15653533 GCF_023721935.1 Panthera uncia
GCGAGCCCCGCGCCCGCGCCGGCCTGCGCGCCCCGGGCGCCTACGAGAGCTGCCAGAACTGCAAGCGCGCCGCGCTCACCGCCGGCTGCGTGTGCGTCGTCTTCTCCTTCCTCTCCATGGTGGTGCTGCTCTTCACCGGCCTCATCTTCGTCAACCACTACGGCGGCGGCGGCGGCGGCGGCGGGGGGGCACCTCCCGGCGGCGGGGCGCCCCCTGGCGCTGCCCCCGCTGCCGGGTCGCCCTCGCCCGTGGGGCCCATCTGTCTGTCGGTGGCCAGCATCCTGGCGCTCTTCTCGGTCGTCGTCACTTGGGTCATCTGCTGGCTCAAGTACCGGCCCGAGGGCGCGGCCGCTGGCTCGGCGGGGGGCGGCGGGGGCGGCCCGAGGGCGCGGGCGGCGGCTGGCGGCGGCGCGCGGAGGAGCGACACGTAACGGGGCCTCAAGCCGGGCCTCCGCCAGCACCTCCAGCCCCCGCGCGGCCCGAGAGGAGGGGGGGGGGGCGGGCCTCCGGCTCCGCGCGCTCGAGCTGCGCCCCCTCCGTGCGGCACCGGGACGCCCGGCCACCACCGGGCCTCGGCGTCGCGTCTCTCAGGCCTCCCACGCCCCGCCTCCTCCGCGCGGGGTCAGCGACGGACCCCGAGGAGGCGGGGGTGCTGCTGGGGAGTCCCGTCTCTGTGGACTGTGCAAGATCGCCCTCCGCTTCACGCACCACCCAGGTCCTCGCCAGAGTGCACGGCCGTCCCTCCCCCGAGTCCGAGGATTTGCAAAGAGAAGGAGAAGAGGAGTGGGCCCCCCGCCGCCCCACCCGAGAGCTGATTTTCTGGCTGCCGCGACTGGAGAGTTTCAGGGGAGAGGTGCGCGCGCGCACGTCTGCCGCAGTTGTGAAACGACTTGAATTGTCCAGAGCAAGGATGAATGAGATGTCCACGTGAAACAAGGGTGTCCCCGCTTCCTGGCTGTCCTGGAAGGCGAGTGAGCCCGGGGCGCTGAGAGTGAAGTCCACTCCCCGGGGACACGGCGCGGGAGAGCGGGGCGGCGGCACACGAGGCCAGCCGCGCGCAGCTGGGCGCCCCACGCCCTCCCCGGCAGGTGCGCAGCGCGCCTGCGCGCTGGGGCTGCCGCCACTCAGCCGACGGGAGAGGTGGCGGCGCGCGCAGGGCTGCCGGTGCCGCGGCTCCCAGCTCGGCGGAGTCCAGAAGTCCCATCCTGAAAACTTAGGATTGTTTTATTCACAGTGTTACTATACCAGGAAGTCATTTCATCTTCTGTAACTGGACTCAGGGAGCTTAAAGAGCCCGTTCTCTCTTCTCCTCTCAAAACTGACTTACTGTTGCCCCCACCTGGAAGATACTGAAAGCTATTCACGCAGAATATAAGCTGTAGGCTTCCTCTGCCTTTTTTCTTCATTTCGTTTTTAAAATAATTTATTCTAGAATGTATACATCTGGAAATTTTGTGCATTTAAATTTCCAGGGAAGTGTTTGATAAGCAGTAATATTTCTCCCGTACCTCCAGTCCAAATACATTTCAAGATTAGGAGCAGAAAATAAAGGCGTGTTAGTGATTGGTTCAAGATTTTATACGGTGAACAACTACTGACTTTAAATTATCTGATAAAATAGAAAATAGCTCCCAAAGACAAAACTGACAAGTCTTTCTTCCTCTGATTACAAATATATGTCACACTTACCGGGAAAATATTATTTTGAATTTAACTGTTTGATATTGGAAATCACTGAAAGGTTCACATCGGTCATATTAGATGAAAAAGAATACATATCTACCTGATTTTCTAACTAAAAAGATGTATTACGAGTGTATGTTGCAGGTGGATTAGATGCCTTTTTAAAGAAAAAAAAACCCACTGTTTCAAATGTATTTTATATGAAAACATTCTTTATTCCATCTCTTCAAATTTGGAATAAGACAAAGTTTTCATGTCTGAAAATCACAGAAGCTGTTGAGGGTATGCTGTTATTCCTCATGTATTTAATGCAAGCTGTCTGCATGATATCCTGACATTATTCTATTAACTGAACTTGAATGGAGCATTTGTATCTATCATAGAGTGAAGTAATTTATTGGTCACTGATAAGTGATATGGCTGCAATTTAGGAATTGCAATATGGTGTGTTTTATGTCTGCGTTGTCTTAATAAAAACGAGAAGCATTTATAGAAAAAAAACCTATTTTCATGAAATTTATTTCATGGGGAAATTGCTCCGAGTTATTTATGGCACTCTTCTTGAAATACTCATCCCCATCCAAATCCTAATTTCACATTTTGAATGAGGCTGAGAGAAATAAGTCACACATGGGAAGAATGTACATCGCGAGGGCGGGCATTTTATGGAATTGTTTCTAGGGTTTCACAGGACTTCTGAAGGCCAAGGGAGATCTATCCATTGTATTTTGAAGGGAGAAGCAGCTTACCCATCCACTAATATAACATCTACTAAAACTAAACTCTGCTGTCAGGTTTGGTTCTCAGTTTCTGCTAAATGTTTTCAGGTTCCTAATGTTTTTATGTTCCTAATACTAAGAGTCACATTTCAGAAACTAGCTTGGATTTGTTTACACCTCCAGCAAGTAACTTGTGTTACTTCTCTGTTCGTTTTTATCTGTTACTCTTTGTTTACTTCCAGTGCTGAGATTCTGTTTGCATTCATAACTGTTTCGTTGCACAAGTAGATCTACACGTGTGTGTGTGTGCGTGCTACCGACAGAAGTTGGCTTTGCGTATGTAATGATGTGTTCACATGTGCACACACACCTGTTTGTTACTTCACACTCTCAAATTGGCAACCTGGAAGTCTGTCTAAAGTTATTTGGGGACCAGCTTGCTTCTTATAGAGTTTATTTACATTCCACAGAGGAAGGTACACCAAGGACATAAACTGAATTATTCCTTGTAAATGAGAAAGATGTCTGAATCGCCTGCGTCACAGTACAAGCCACATTCTGCTTCCTTCCAAGGTTGCACATGTAAATTTCTTATAATGAGAAATTTGAGCTAGAATACTCCTAAATATAGGAGTCAAAATAGACACAGTTAGTAGTTCAGTACCTAAACATGGTGAGATTTATTTTTTCTTGGCTGACTTTGTCTTGCAGCTCATTTCTGACTTCCTTATCAGGAATTAAGCGACAGGACAGAGCAGCGGAAAACATGTGTTCAATTTCCAGTTGCTTTCTGTTATTCAAGTAGTCCCCATTTTGCAGGTGTGCTTTAGCCATCCTAAAGCACTTCCTACATCATGCGGGAAGTCCTGGTATACCAGCTCCTAAGACAAAGCAGTTTAAAAGGTAATTCTTGAAACGGTCCCATGAGTTGTAGAGAGGGCTCCTGATGTCAGTGGGTGCTTTCCTCCCTTCTCATGGAAATTCTCACCTTGGAAGTGCCTGACCCAATTCTGGACACATCTCCACCTCATGAGTGTTAACTGCCAATAAAATCACTGTAAAAAGCCAGCCCTGGGGGGCTCCTGGGTGGCTCAGTCAGTTCGGACTCTTCGTTTTGGCTCAGGTCATGATCTCGCTGTTCCCGAGTTCGAGCCTTACATGAGGCTCTGCGCTGGCAGCATGGAGCTTGCTTGAGATTCTCTCTCTTCCTCTCTCTCTCTCTCTCTCTCTCTCTCTCAAAATAAATAAACTTAAAAAGGCAGTCCTTCTCTGGCTTGCACACCTGCTCAAGAACTTATGGTTTCCATGGTCCAGGTTCTGCTTAGGTTCTGGAGCATCAGGTTAGAGTTACCATCATGATTCTGTAAAGCCTACATTTCAAGCAAAAGAAACTCATCTTGCAGGTCATAGATTAAATCCTCAGCCTCTGAATGCAATACGATTTGGTAAACGGTATCCGTATCTAGAAAGAACATTGGTGTGGGATCTAAAGGCTAGGAGCAGCACCCAGGAGATGTGAGTCCATACAGGCTCTCCTTTCTTTGAAAGACCTGGTGATTAATTTAACCTCTTTGAGCCTCGGGCTCCCTCTGCTACAAGATGGGAACACCACGTATCAACCCTGCTTACTTTATAAGACTGGCTTAAGGACTTGTACACAACACAAGGGCATATGAGTGAAAATGCTTTGGAAACTGAAGCCCTACCTATTAGGATGAGCATTAGGTGTTGTATGGAAACCAATTTGACAATAAATTTAATATTAAAAAAAAAATGAAACTGAAGCCCTGTGCGGATCTATGGCCTTGTTTTCACTCAGATTTCCTAGGGTCTAATATCACCTCTCCAGAGAGGTGTGCTGTGATCACTCTATGCCAAGGGAATATCTACCAAAATTTTCTTTTTTTCTTAGCACTTATTACTGTCTCCAGTGGTCTTATTTAATGGTTACATGCTTTATCTAAAACTCCAGGGCAGATCTTGCCCTCAGTCTCTAAGGGCAGGATCCTTGTCTGGTCACACACTTTACCCACAAAACCTTAGTCAGCCCTCAGCATACGGTAAGTGGCAGAGTTTTTTAAGTTGGCCGAATGGGACCCCCTGGACTGAATGTTAAGCAGCTTGATTCCCCTTAATAACTCCTGAGACCCTGGGGGGCTTAGGTAAACAGTTGCTTTTCCTGATTTCATAAGAATTTTTGAAAGGTGAAAAAATATACTGGAAAACCACTTTGATTTTTCAGAGCAATCAGTTCATCGCAGTGAAAATCCTAAGTGTGTTATATTCAGTGACAAGACAGTGGAGAGGCTGAAGGACATTTCACCTCCATTTCCGATCATTTTCTGCATTGTGAGATTTCAAGGCATGCCTCCTTTTGGCTTCCTTCTTTTAGGACCATGACTGCTCAATCTCCTGCAAAGCTAATAGCACCTGCATTGGTGGGACATGTTTACTGGGCAGTGAAATTTCCCCGCAACACTGAATTTAAATTTCTCATCGTTCGTTATGTGCCTTTTTAATTCTTTCATCTTTGCTATTTTAAAAATGTACCCTTCATAGACCGGCTAAATTTATAATCTTAATAGCTGAGGAACCCCCCCCCCATGATTCCGTGACCCAACTCAACCTCTTTAATCATTTATTTCCCATTAGCTAATATTTGTGTTTTACATTTCTGCCATGGTACACAGTTGATTAAGTTCATGTATTAGGCAATGAATTGCATCCCTGCTATGTATGCATTTACGTTTCTTTCCCTTTGAAACAATATGTTTTTATTGTATGCATTACAGTGTAATTGTGAGAAATATCTAGTATTTACTACAGTAACTATTTCTCAAATAAAGGTTAAAACTGACTGCAGCCAGATCTTAATTTGAAGTTATATGAATGGGGAAAGTGTGAGAGAGATTTTATCTATCTTTTGCTAGATCTCTTTTGATTGTCCATTTAAGAAAAGCTTGGTAATGTATACCATAAACATGTTTGTCTCCGTCAATCAAACTTGAGGCTTCTGTCCTCTTAGGGAAAACTAAAATGTGCTCAAGAGAAGCAAGTTTGTTTCTGTGATACATTTACCATCATTCCTGATTATAAATCAGGAAGAAAGAGTGTTTAATATTTACATTTGGGGAAAGCAAAAGTGTTCCATATTCAATTTCCAAGAATATTCCTAGGAGCTCAAGAAGAATGTGTACACTTCCTTTAGAAAAAAAAAATGTCTTTCATGTAAAATTGGATTTTCTTTGGTTTAGAAATACCACATCTCCATGGGGTGGAGTAAGGGAATGTTGAAGACAGAAGAAAGAAGGTAGAAAAGATATGCAAAAAGCTTCTCCCCGCTCCTAATATTTAAAAGACACATTTCAAAATAAAGAGGAGAGAAAGCGTTTAATCACTTCAAGAACAGAACACTAGGTATGACCTTGACCAATTACTATTTTTTAAAAAACCATGGCAATCCAAGGGCGGCTCAATTATCTCCCACCACAATGACAGACTTATCTGCATCGTGTAGAAATAACACATTTATAAGTCTACTGTGTGTGGGTTTAACAATATTTTATTGTCAAACTTGAGTGGTAGAGAACAATTACACCTGACTTGTAGTTTGGGGGAAGAATTGAGTCCAAGTGAGTAATAAACAGTTACTGCCCAGGAAGAATGTTTGGGACCAATCTCTGCACAGCAACTGATTTGTTCATTGAGACCATTTCTTGTTAAATTCACCCGCAGCAAACTTGTCACCCGATGCGAACCTTAGCAGAAGTTCTCAACGCTGACCGCAGGTTAGAATTACCTGGAGCTTAAAAAAAAAAAAAAAAAGGCACGTGTCTGTCCCCAGAGACATATAGTTAATTGCAGGAGGGGAGGTGCATCAGTATTTTTAAAAAGGCGCCCCAGGTGATTATACTGTGCAGCGAGATTTGAAAGCCATTGTATTTCACAACGTTTTTATTGAAATACGACCTTCTCCTTAATCTCGCTTTAATGAACTAAACGCCACCAGGTCTCTTAGAAACTGGCAGACTGTGGAAAAATGCTTGGATTTTGCAAGTGGTCAAAATTTAGCTAACTGGTTTGGGTGACTATGTAATCGTTGGTTTTGGTCTCTCTCTTTCTCTCGGTCTCACTCACAAACACACACACACACACACACACACACACACACACACACACACTCTTGTTGACTTTGTGTTCCCAGGAAAGTTAAGCAAATATTTGCATCTCCATTTGACGTGCTGTGATCTTTCCTAATGCAGGGCGGGTGCCGCTGCGACTCGGGGCCCCATAAGACTCCCCTGTTCCTGCAAAATGGGTGAGTGCTCTCCAGGACCCCTGAGTCATCAAAATTCAGTGACAGTGTGAGGATTTGAGGGCGGATTATCTGGATAACCAGGAAAGTCTCGAGGTTAAATTAACAAAACCTTGCCAGTGACAGCTGTGAGTGTCATCGCCAGTGACAGCTGAAGGAATCTGCTGGTCGCCAGTAGGATGGTTGTGGAGCAGATCTAGTGGTGTCATGTTTTAAAACATTCACTAGGAGAACTATTAAATGCTTTGAAAAGACCCTTCGGAGCAGTCATTCAGCGTGCAAATTAATTCCACGCTGTTGGATCCAGGTGTAAATGGATTTGCTCTGAGACCCAGTTTGCTGCCCGGTGGGTGGGAGGGTGGGGATTACCTCGATTTCTCTACTTTTGGACGCGGAAGCCCGTGGTGGCTCCCAGTTGAGCCGAAGGACTCTGAGGAGGGGGAGGGGAAGCAGGGCTTTCCGTTGGAAAGCAGTTGGCTGTCCCTGGTTAATCCCGGGGACCGCCCACCCCGGGGGCCGCCACCTGGACAGGTTCCCTGGGGACAGGTCCTAGGGCGGCAGGGGGAATCCCGCATCCTGGGGCTGGCCTGAGTCCCTCATCTCCAGTAGCCTCCTGGGCTGGAGAGAATCTGAGGCAGCTTGGGGTGACAGGCTGATCCCCACAAGGCTGGGGCCAGCCACTGGAGCCTGTCCCGTTCTCAGTCCCTTGGTCCAATCCTCGGCCTCGCGGACCCGCACGCACTTGTGATCCAGAAGGGCAGACAAGAGAAGCCGGGATGAAAGGCACAAGGACGCTCTCACGTGACCGCTGGTTTCGCGCGGTGCGGTGGTGGTGGTGGTGGTGGGGACCAGTTTGCACTATATCTTGTCGACCCCAGCATCCAAAACCTCCGCTCAGTTTGTTTGTTTGCGTTTGTTTGGAACCTGGTCTTCAGCCCAGCCCTAACGCCCTGGATTTTGTGACTGCTCCTCTCGCATTGCGGGGCCGAAGGTCTGTTATTTGTGATCCTATGATGTATTTACCATCCCTGAATGCCCACATGACCTTCCCAGGGCCCTCCTCAAAGCTCTGAGTTCGCACCTGTTCTTAAAAATAGCGGAGAAGCTCAAAATACGGAGATAAAGAAGAAAAGAGATGCAGAGTGGGGTGGCCGTCGCAGCCTGCGAAGGACTTGGAGTGGTGTTAGCTCAGTCCTTCCTTCCTCCTGTGCTTTCTGGGCTGTCCAATACCCCCATTCCCCCACAGCTTTCAAAGACACAAAAGGTGTCCAGACCAACACTGCTTTTGTCCGGGGCAGGCCAGCTTGTCTCAAACGTGAAGGGTGGGGGCTTGGAAGTACCTGAAGAGTCCTTGGGTTTCCTCTAGTCAATTCCTTGGAGTTCCCCCCCCCACACACACACACACGCAGATGCCGCACCAGCTTCCCACCGGGACTTTACAGGACCACCTGTCGGTCCAGCAGAAGTCGACGTTCGCCCCTGGGCTGGGAGCCTAGGAGGACTTCATAAGCCCCAGTGACGACACGTTCCAGATTTATAGCCAGTCTTCAGGGAGTCAGGAAGACTTGGATTCTTTCTGCAAATATTCAGCCCGCCTACCACATGTCTGGCCCGAATTAGAGGCGGGTGGATGATACCAACCTGTCTCAAGTTCTTCTCCGCATGGAATATGGGCTAATAAGTTCTCCCTGGGAGCAAGAAAAAGGGTTGGTTAACATAAGCAAAAATTTTCAGTAGGATTGTATCATTCAGTACGTTTTAAAGGGAGAGTGAGATGGAGTAGATTACCACATTCTCTTCAAGAGAGATAAGATAGGGCGGTGCCTCCCAGAAACATTAAAGGTAACTTTCGTTGAAATTTATTTACAACCAGAACAAAGCAAACAAAGGAGAGGTTAAATATTGGGCAGCCCCCAGATCTCATCCCTTTGGGGTTTAATCAGAGTGGTGAAAACCTACGGCTTTCTTTTTTTTTTTTAATTAATTTTTTAAATTTTATTTTTTTAAGTAAACTCTCCTCCCAATGTGGAGCTCAAAGTCACCACTACTCCGAAATCAAGAGTAGCATTCTCTACCCACTGAGCCAGCCAGGCAACCCAGAAACCTATGGCTTTCTAACTGATCAGGACTGTCAACAAAATGCCCTGGGTTCAAATCTTAGCTTTGCCACTTCCTAGCTCTGTGGCTAGGGCAAGTTAATTAACCTCTCTGTGCCCCCTTTCCCTCATTTTAACTAGATACAATCTGGTTATTTGGAGAAGTTGTAAAACTGTAAAGTGCTTTGAACAATGCCAGCACCTTCAAAGTGCTCAATACTATTATGTAATACATATATAGCATTATATAACATATAATAGTACTATAATATTATAGTAACATAATAAGCATAAAATAGTAATATAATGTGATTATGTAGTATTACTATTATATATTTATGTGAAGTTAATGTATCATTGTCATCGAGGACTGTTGTCACCGCATAACGGGCTTATGTTCTCCCAAAATATATTCGAATTCTTCCAAAACAGCTTATTCAAGATTGGGAATCCAAGAAGCTGGTTCAAGATACACTAGGCCTTCCAAAGTCTCATGCTGCCAACCCCAGGCCACTGGTCCTCAGAGAAGTCTCCTGGAAAGTGTGGTCCAAATCCTGGGAGTGAGGCTGAGAGAAGCCAGAGCAGTCTTTGGTGGTAGACAGTGGATGAGGGAATCCCCTTCCTTGGTTCCTCCCTGGCAACTTCTGTAACTGATACTTTAAAAGGGTTTGTTTCAAGGGTTGATTTTATTCATATCCATCCTTTCTCCCATCACCCTGCCCTTCGTCAATGTGTAAGCTGGCAAAACTCCAACCTGCATTTCATTTATTTTTGACATAAATGAATTTGAAAACCTTGGGAGCAAGCCACATGGAATTATTCTTAAGTCAATATTAAGCAAGGGTATATGTGACATGTCTGGCACATAGTAGGGTTACAACTATTGTACTTCCTTTCCTAATGTCCTTTTCTCCGTCTCCCTCCCCTATATCCCACTATCCCCAATATACAAGTGTGCCCTTCATGCTCACATATTCTGGAATAGTGAAATGGGGATTCTGGTTACTTCCAGTGCAAATGTGTCCTTCATATCAGAAACAGTCCTTCATCGTTGTCTAGTATGAATCCACCTTGATCGACACCAATTGGGATTCATTGTATCAGAAATATCTTGGAGCGCCTCTGTAGCTCAGTCGGTTAAGCATTGGACTTTTGATTCTGGCTCAGGTCCTGATCTCACCGTTAGTGAGTTCAGGTTAGTGAGTTCGAGCCTTGCATAGGGCTCCATACTGACACTGCAGAGCTTGCTTGGGATTCTCTCTCCCTCTCTCTCTCTGCCCCTCCCCCCTCTCTCAAACTAAATAAAACTTAAAAAGTGATTTTTTTTAAAAAAAGCAGTATCTTAGTCATACTGTTTCTTCTGCAGTCATACTCTTTTTCTCCTTCCCTTCCT
>NW_026057584.1:15653543-15659187 GCF_023721935.1 Panthera uncia
CTTTCCCTCTTTCCTTTCTCTTTCTCACCTTCCCTCTCTCTCTCCCTTCTTCCTCTCCCCTTTTGTTTAAAAAAATTTTAATGTTTATTTACTTGTGACAGAGAGAGTCGGAGCATGAGCAGGGGAGGGGCAGAGAGAGAGGGAGACATAGAATCCCGAAGCCTGACGCAGGGCTCAGGGCTCAGGGCTCAGGGCTCGAACTCACAGGTCTTGAGATTGTGACCATGATGCTCAACCGACTGAGCCACCCAGGTACCCCGCCCCTTTTCTGATTTAAAGCAATCTTCTCCCTTTCCAGGAGTTTCCCCCCCCCCCCCCCGCCATCCCAAGCCTTCCATTCTGACGGTACTTCCTTCTTTTTGAGCCCCAAAAGCTTCTTTCATTTCTCCTTCCCTGGGTGACCTGCCACTCTGGTCCTGAATGCCCCAGGGTCTGGCTCCTGCCTTCCTGGGTCACCGCCACCCCCCATGAAACCACACTGTTGGCTCTTTTAAAACTGGGGCTTCCTCACCAATCAGATGAGTAGAGTGCAGCCCCTGCCCCCGCCCCAGGGAAATGTGACCTTGTTCTGAGGGACCTGAAAGTATCATTTCTATTCCAGGGGTGACTCTTACGACCCCATTGTGACAGGGCAGCCTGGGCTTTGTGAGACCCTCTTCAAACAGCTTTGGAGATTGATAACTTAGGTCTGGAGATGCCATAGGGATTCCCTTTCCACTAAGCCTGCTCAGCTCTCTCATAGTTACACAGTTTCTTTTTTTCTCCTCTGCTAGGTAGCTCCAAAGTTTTGTTTCATTAGTAGTTTTTGTGATAAGAACTGCTCCCTCTAGCTGGGCGGTATATCTGCACACTTCTGAGAGAGCTGTGGCCTCTTTTCCGGCCCCTGCTTCAGGGCTCCAGTCTGTTGCCTCCACTTTATCTGTTGGGTCCCTCGGTCCCAAATCTCCGCAGGGAAAAATGTTTTCAAAGCCTTTATATCGGTAATTTGTGGAGCCTTGTGAAGACATTCTCTCCTGAATGTTCCTGTTTTCCATGTATCTCAGAAGACCACCAGCTGGAGAATGATAACTGGTTCTCTAGGATATTGGGTTTCTCTGGAGATTTCCCTCTCCCATTCCCCAAGAGGTGGGGGCAGCTGCCCAAATCACCCAGGAGACACATACATGTCTGCCCCTACGGTGTGAAACAGGGCACTTCTACCTCTTCCAACATTTCCCCTGCCTGGAAGGAATTTCCTCCTGTTTGGGGATGGGAGTGACAGGTCCTGTGACAGGGAGTCAGCCAGGGGGGGCCTAGACAGGAAGAAGCTGGGCTTTCGTTTTCTTTCAAATAAAAATACAATTTGCAGACAATGGGGGCCAAGCTGAGGGCCCCCAAACCCAGCGTGGATTTTTGAGCCACAACTATGGGCTCAAGCTGTGGGAAGGGAGGAGACCAGGAAGTCCCAGTCTCCGGGACCTCCAAAGGTGACATCTGCCTTCCTCCCGGAGGCAGAGAGAGGGTTGGTCCTAGGAAGCCTCCACCTGTTTGTGAGAAGATTCAATCCTCCCTGTCACTACTTTGATAGCCTGAAGGAAGTGTCTTCTCAGAAAGAGGACATCTGCAGGTTTGGCTGGCCAGAGCCTGCCCGAGTTTTCCACGGCTTCAGAATGCCCAGTCACTCACTACTGTAGTCAGTGTATATGGTTCCTTCACTCCATCCCTTTGGCCTTATCCTTCCCCAGATGCTCCTTCCTGCCCTCCCTTCTCTTCAGAAAGCTACCTCAGAGGACCTGCTCAGGCTTCTGTGGCTGAAATAACAAGGCCCCCCACCCTACTCCAGCGGTTTATGCCCACCCCTCCTCCCTCAAGTCCTTCAGCACCTCCAGACTGAGCCACATTCTTGCAACCAATCTCCTGACCTGTGGCATTTTTATTCTTTTTTTTTAAATTTTTTTTAACGTTTATTTATTTTTGAGACAGAGAGAGACAGAGCATGAATGGGGGAGGGTCAGAGAGAGAGAGGGAGACACAGAATCTGAAACAGGCTCCAGGCTCTGAGCTGTCAGCACAGAGCCCGACGCGGGGCTCGAGCTCACGGACCGTGAGATCATGACCTGAGCCGAAGTCGGACGCTCAACCGACTGAGCCACCCAGGCGCCCCTTTATTCTTTTTAGTTATTTTCTGGACGGTCGGCTCTGCCGGGAGGATGACCTTGGTCTGTTTCCAGGAGGAGTGTAGCTCCAGCTCTTGGAACAGCACGCAGTAGAAGCTGAATAGGTATGTGTGGAATGAATGAAAGTTCTTGCGTGCGCCCTGTGATCTGCTCTGAGAGCCCAGCTGACCATTCAGTGGGAGATAAGGGGTAGAATAAAATAATCAAAACCACATCAGGGAAAGGCTTCAAGGGCCAGCTTTGGCACGTGTCTCGGGCCCTGGAGATGACCAGGGAACAAAGGAGCCTGAGCATTTAATGAGAACTTTCTGAGGGGTTCGTGAACGATTGAATGGGAGAATGTCAGACACCAGAGTTTGCCAGGGGAGGGTGTTGTTAGCAGGCCACTGGCTCTCATACCTATTGGCTCCCCCAGTGCGGGCTTCTCTTCAGGCCAGTGGGTCCCAGGGCTGTGAGCCAGGCCTCTGCGGTTCCAGGGACCCTGCTCAGATGACTGCGAGGTGCGACTTTCCACTTCCGGGGGACACTTCCTTGGGCCAAGATCGCCCAAAGACGCAAGGGCGAGCAGGCCCGTCCTTTGGAGGGCGGAATCGACTGAGGACCCAACCTCTGACGCCAGGCTTGACACAGCATTAACTGGGCGGCAAAACCAAGAAAGGGAACTAGGAATGGACCCAGTGTCCCTCGGGGTCGGATCCTCGCCATCAGAACGCAGAGAGCCCAAGAAGAGAGCTTGCACAGTTTCTACCTCATCTGTTAAGGCCTCTTCAGAAGTCACTGTCCTGTTAGATTTGTGTCCCCAAATCCTTTTTTAATCCAGCAGAATCTCTTTAAGGGGTAGAATCTCAGCCCCAATGGTCCAGGCTCAAGGTACAGAGAGGACAGGACCAGCAAGATGGAGGTGGAAGGATGGGGGTGACAGGGGCTCTGCCTCAAACCAACTCCGGGCCAGGTAGAGAGAGGTCGTTGCACAAGACACCCCTTCCCAGGGCACTCTCCAGGGTGAGCATTGGGTCCTTGCCCTCAGAGTTCAGCAGGGCTGCGGGGAACCTGAATTTGTCGACCTCCATCTCCAGCCAGCTTTCCCACGCGCGACCTGGAGGCTTCGACCTTTCCGGATTTCTCTGCCAAGAACTGGAGCCTCGATACCCCACCCTCATCCCACCTAACCAAAGCAGGCATCTTCTGACCCCCTCCGTGCCCAGTAGTGGGCCACCTGAGCGGCATCTAAGATCTTCCCAATTCCATCCTCCGGGCAGCTTTCCGGGCATCCTTGGGGCCTCTGGACTGGGTTTTCTGTCCCCCAGGCCTGTCTCCTCCACCCGGGGGTAAACTGAGCGCCCCCAGGATTGTTGCTGAGCGCGGATTTGGGGTCCGCAGAATCGAGTTTTCTCCGGCTCCTCCAACGAGCGTCGGAGGCCGGAGGGTAGGGAACGGTGTGCACCGGGCTAGGGAACGGAGGGTGAGGGAGGAGGAAACGGCCGTGAGTGTGTTGACGCCACTGTGTGTCGGTTTCTGTGAGTGTGCATGAGTGCGTGCCCGGATGGGGGCGGGACAGGAGTGGGGGGACGGTCTGGCAGGTCCGGCCTCGCGCGCAGAGGGCTCTGGGGTGCGAAAAGACCTCCTCGCGGGGATCCGTGGGACGCGACCGCCCCACGGAAGGTGGACGGAAGGGAGGAAACGCCAGCTTCTGGCTCCTTCCCCAAAAGCGCTCTGGGAAGGGATTAGGCGCCCCCTGTACTTTCGCTTTGGGCGTGATTGATGCGAACGGCTCTCCGAGGGCCGCGCAATTAATAAAGATTACGCTCGTTTAGTCGAAACGTCCCTCTTAATTAATGGAGAGAAGGGCGCGAAGGGTGATTTATTTGCATTTGCAACACGCTTTCGGCCTCACGGGATTTGCGGCGAGGGCGGCCGCTGGGGCCCAGGACTAATTGGCTACCACCCGGTTGAGGCCGACTTGTTCCGGACCGAAGTGTCCCCCATCCTGTTCCCCTCATGTCGCCGCCTACGGGACCTACTCCCCGGGCCTTACACCTCCATCCCCCTAACTCCGTCTGAAACCACCCCAGATGCAGGTGGGCTTCCCTCCCTTGAGGGCACTAGCCCGGCCCTGGCGGGCACTCCCTGCCCCGCACACTCCCCGTTGCGCCTCATTACCGCCCCCCTCAAGGCTCTGGAGGGGATCTCCGGGAGGCCTGATCACCAATCCCCGCCGCCCCAGCTTCCGACGGTGCCGTCAGGGAGGGGTTGAGTCTTGGAAAGGAGCGCTAGGAGTCCCCCAGGCCAAAGGGGCTCTGGGAACCTACCCGCTACGTATGAATGTGTGATCGTGTGTCTCAATGTGTGTGGGTGAACGTACGTGCCTGTTATGTCTGTGTTTCTAAGTATCTGAGTGGTGCGTTGTTGCTAAAATACCACTCTCTCTCCCGCCTTGCTGTCCACCTGCTACAGCCCGGGCGGGGGAGGGGAAGTGCAAACTTTCCCCGAAGCGTAGCCGCGTGAAAACACTCTGGCTTTAGCCTGAGACTTTGTGCCCCTGGGTGGGGGGAGCAAGCGCTTCCCACCCAGCAGGGGAGGGGGCGGGGGGGGGGGGGGGGTTGGGGGGAGCTGCGTGGCCGCGTGGAGGGCGCAGGAGTCAGGAAGAGGCTTCAAAGGTTTCGGTAACGACTCTTCGGCCTTTATTTATGCCCCTATTAATACAATATCCATCATGGAGATATCGATCTTTATCCTTTAAACTGATACGCTAGGAATCAATTAGCCATGCAGATTACATTTCCTACATATCCAAATGTTAATCTTTCAGTCTCTGGGCCAGTGATATATATTTTTGCAGCCAGATAGTATTAGATTTCGTTTAGAAATGGGAAGAAGAAAAAAGGCTCTCTGAAGCGCATTTCTCTTGGGGCTACTTGTCTTAACTCTTGGCCCCCACTGGGCCCTGGGGGTCTGGGGGCCAGGATACTTCTTGGAGTTTCCCGGGGCAAAGAAGCAAGACCGCGACGGCGACCAGAGCGCAGGGCCACCGCGGGGACGCGGTACAGCTTCCTGTGACAGCACTCTGGGCAGCCGGTTAGCGTCAGGTCTACACTTCTGGTGGGGGCTCCTTCCAGCTAAACCACCCTGTCTGGCAGGCCCCTTTCGATCGCTTGTGGCGTTCTGGATGGTCAGTTTCCATCTTCTCAGTTTCCCCTCCAGGGTTCTCCCATCTCCAGGCTTCTAAAATCAAAATTATTCTTCTACTCCTCACCCCCCAAACCCAAGGCTAGTTTAAAGGTCCGTCTCCAGAAAGAGAAACCTAATTTAAAACACGAAATCCGTGTTTTCCTGGGGGAAGGGAGATGGAGAGAAACTTTAAGGTCTACGAAGGAACGTAACGGGATTCTTGATGTTTAAGAAATTGGAAGGGTTGAGGCAACCTGTTTAGCTTGTGGTGATTTCTCTTCTCTTCTCTTCTCTTCTCTTCTCTTCTCTTCTCTTCTCTT
>NW_026057584.1:16298952-16314355 GCF_023721935.1 Panthera uncia
TATATATATGAATATATATATAATGAATATATATATGAATATATATAATGAATATATATATGAATATATATATATGAATATATATATAATGAATATATATATATGAAGATATATATAATGAATATATATATATGAATATATATATAATGAATATATATATGAATATATATATAATGAATATATATATATATATATATTCATTATGCATACAACGAGAAGATATTCCATCTAGGCATGTATCATCTAGGCATGTATCACCTTATCTGAGTGGCCTTCCCTGATATCTTATTCCTGTAGCAGCCATGGTCCCCCACTTCTGGCTGCGACTCCCCTTATCATTTATGACGTTACGTGATTTGCGCATTTGCCTTGTTCTCCCTCTCCCCCCCACTGGTTTACCTCTAGGGCGACAGAGACTTTGCTACTTTGGTCCCTACAGGATTCCTAGCACTGCACAGTGTCAGTGCCTGACCCTCAAAAAGTACGTGCAAACATTTGAATATGTATGAAATACACGTGTTCTTTTAGAAGCAGATGAATGAAGGACACCAAGATGGCTACGCGTGTGTGTAATTAGGATCTTAGAGTGTCAGTTGTAATATAAAATATTTCATTCAAATTGAGCGCTTCACCCAGAATGGTTTAGTAGGCATCGCACAAATAATCTTTTTCAGTAAATCATTTTCAATAAGTGCTTTTTTGGAGAGCAAATGAAAAGGGAGTGTGAAAGAAGGTTAGAGACAAAACATAGCAAAGCTTTATGATTAACATTTCTGAGATCCTTAAGGTAGTAATCCATAACTCAAGAAATGAAGGCCCATAAAATCAGTTAAATGAAACCAAGTTCGGTATGTTGTATTCGATACTTAGATTTTCTGAATTTTAATGTTTCTTTATTTTTTGAGAGAGACACAGAGCACAAGTGGGGGAGGGACAGAGAGAGAAGGAGACACAGAATCTGAAGCAGGCTCCAGTCTCCCAGCTGTCAGCACAGAGCCTGATGCGGGGCTTGAACTCATAAGCTGTGAGATCATGACCTGAGCCGAAGTCGGGCGTTCAACCGACTGAGCCACCCAGGCGCCCTGATTTTCTGAATTTTATATAATGTTTATGTTTGCCAGAAAGGATGCATTATTTATGCTTATGTTAGGTGTGCTGATGGTAAGTAACTACAGTGATGAATGGGGAGATTTTCCTAATCACAGAGAGTAGCATATAAACTGTTTTAAAAGTTTCCAAGAATGTGCATAATTTTAGAATAATTTATAATAAATTAAAAACAATGTACAAATCTTGTATGCGGCAAGCACCTTTAATTCTTGTTAGCTCTAAATGTGTGGATAGATGGAAATGTTAATAAAAAAAAAGGAAGTAAGTTCCGTAATAAAAGATTTAGGCTGTTGAAAAGTTTTTCTTCTAGGAGACTTGAGATGATACTTGGGACAAACTCGACAAAAATGGGGGGGATTCCAAGAACTTAAGAATTTACACTTCTTGCCAATTGTCTAAGATATTTCCCTTCAGCTTATTACCAGCCACCATGGGTGTCTGACTTCAAAAACCAAATAACTCAGACATTTGGCAGGAGGCCAAATTTATCAGTACCATACCCAAGGATAATGTGTTTTGAACATTGTGTACAATGTAATTCTAGAATTCTCTCCTTGAGAGAAGACCAAAAAAGCATGATATTTATATTCTAGCTCTTGCCTTTCTGTGAGGAAAATTATTTATTTGTTTTTTGCAAAAATTAATAGACATTTACATGAGTCAAACAGCAAAAAGTCCCAAAGGTATGTTGCCAATAACCCCCTTCCCTTACAAAGTTTTTTGGAGTTGGTTTCCCAGTTTCACCAAGAAGCAAATTTGTATTGTTTTTCGTTTTACATCTTGGTCTTGGGAGTTTCGAGGAACAGGTGTTTATAGGCCAATGTTCATCCCAGAAGTTAAGGATCAAACTAAGGCTCCTGATTTTTTCCCCCAATACGTTGACCTTTCCATTGTATTCAATGGCACCTGCCTGCCTGGTTGATGGAAAACTTTTCTCTATGATTTCGTATCTGAAAAAGGGAAATTCTTTCAGCAATCTCACCCTTCTTCCCCACCCCAGGTACATTGGTTCTCCTGTAGTCATCAGCACCAAAGCTCTTTAAAGACTAAGCCAGATTCATCACCACTGTCTCTTCTACACACTCTTTGATTTTGTGAAATCCTATTTCTACACCACGACCATCACCCCCCATACACACACACACACACACACACACACACACACAGATTTCAGTGTAATTTCTCTTTCCAGAATCACTGTGACCCGCACGACATCCTAATCAACAGTGTCTAACAGGCTGGCAGCTCCCCAGGCTCTCCCTCCCCCCCCGCCTCCCCCCGCAACCCCCCCCCCCCCAGCCTCCAAGCAGCTCCTTCCATGGGGATTCTCTTCTTGCTCAACCTGGCTTCCTTCTCCTGGCCTTAAGATACTCCTTGTTCCCTTCATTGGTATTCTTTCTTCTTTCCTTTCTTGTTTATTCCAGAGCCTCTGCCTTTTATTTTATTTTGCATGTCTGTCTGCCTGTATTATGTATGTATTGTCTCTTTGTTTTAAACCTTCTCTTCAGATATCCTGTCCACTGTTGCTTCTTTGCAAGATAATACAAACCATCTTCCCTTTGGGCTCTTATCTCTCCCTGGAATTTCAATTAAGGCACTCCCCAGGGCTCCTGGGTATTTTACCTGATTGTCCCACCACTACCTCAAAGTCCACTAACCTCCCGTTCTGTTTCCTAAATCAGTGCAGCTTCCGAACGGAGGGTGATTTCGCTTGCTGCCTCCTTTCTCCCCCAGAACACTGCAGGCAACATTTAGCAATGTCTGCAGACATTGCCACACTGAGCAGGGGTGCTGCGGGCCTCTAAGTGGGTAGAGACCAAGGGTGATGCTAAACATCCTGCAGGGCACAGGACAGTGCCACAGCAAAGAATTTTCTGGCCCCAAAGATGAATAGCATCCAGGCTGAAACTCTGTCCTCATTTATCACAGAAAGGAGGACTTTTCTGTCACCTACTCGCTTTGGCAGAATGAACTGTATTTAATCCTGGGTTGTCCTTCTTTTCTGCTTTCTTCATGCTACTCACTCCATTTAATATCCAGAGTCTCACTTGGGTTTTTTCCTTGGAAATTTCTGTCCAGTGATTATTTCCTTGATTCCTACTACTGCTGTCCTTACATGCGTGCACTTGGGTAAAAATATATACGCTTCACTGGTCTCAGTAGCTCAAGTTTCTTCTCCCTCCCATCCTGACATGCTGCTGCTAAATTAAATGCCTTCAGATACTGTTTTCCTCACATCAGCCATGTTCAATGGCACCTTTCTGGAGCCTCGCTCTTTTAGGATTCTTTGGCAGTTGGACCCTTACCACACCTCCCTCCTATAGGCCATATGCGAACCTTCCATTCTGGCCAAGTTGGCCTACTCATTTCATTTCTGTCCTAAATGTCATAACCAAGTCAGTAATTCCACTACATTAGTAGTTCTTTTCGATAACAAAATAGTTGATTAGTTACCCTCATTAATGAAAATTGGTTTATTGTTTTGAAGTTTCCATGGCAGACATCTTGGAATATATCTAAGGCTTCTGGAACCAAGCTAACTGGGAATCGGGTCTTGTCTCTGTCGCTTGCGAGGTTGGGCCAGTAACCACATTTCCTCACCCGTAAAATGGGCTAGCAAGAATGCCTGGCACATAGGGTTGCTGCATAATTTAGAATAGTCCCCAGTATCTAATAAGCACTAGATAATTATTCACTCTTATTCCAAAAGAAAAGTGTTATATTATTTCC
Organism: Panthera uncia; assembly: GCF_023721935.1. Classification (NCBI taxonomy): domain Eukaryota; kingdom Metazoa; phylum Chordata; class Mammalia; order Carnivora; family Felidae; genus Panthera; species Panthera uncia. The sequence continues at coordinate 16,302,793 of NW_026057584.1, forward strand.
TTCATAAACCCACATTTGAGGACTAAGCTAGACTCATCACCACTATCTCTTCACCACCATTTACCCACTCTGATTTTGTGAAATCTCATTGCTACACCACGACCATCACCCCGCGCGCGCACACACACACACACACACACACTTCAGTGTAATTTCTCTTTCCATCATATTACTGATGCAGCGTGTTAATAATATTGTTGTCACTACTGGTGTGATAGCTAAAGCCACGCACCCTCCAATGCACTAAATTGTTTGATCAGTTGTGGAGAATTTTCCAGAAATACCATCCACCAGATATTTAAGTGTCTTGTTTTTCTGAGAGGCCCTGAAAGATTCTGGAAACATGAAAACGGCTACCAGATGCAAAACCTCAATATACTCACTATTCCCACATCCGAGACGTTCTCCTTGTTGCCAGGGTTATCGAGTTTCCGAAGTTCAGTATTCAACTTGTTCACTATTAATTAATATGGGGCTCTGATCTACTTGGGGAAACTGTAAAAAGCAATTAAGAGCAAACCAGACCCAAGAATAAAGCATCGGCTTTCTTTCTCCTTTTTATCTTTTCCCAGAGTTTCAATGTTTTTCGGGGTAGCTCCCCCTGGGTGGGTTGGGAGGCAGAACAATTCGTAAGAATTTATTTTGAAATGGGTGGGGCTGACGGAATCTGCGTTCCTCCCTAAACCCTGTGCCTGCCTTGTAAAGTTGCTGTTGTCAATCCTGTTCTTTCCTCTCCTTCCCCTGGGTGGTCTCTCTCCCCTGAGTGATGGTAGGAAGCGGGGAAAGCCAAACAAATGGGGCAACGTGGATGTGTAACCACACGACATTGTTGCCTGGTGTAGAGGCTCCCGATAGCCATTCTCTTTTGCAACTGGACTCCTTCCCTCTTGCGATCCCTTCCATGCAGTCCCAGGCTCTCCCCAACTCCTCTCTCAACCACCACCCCCTTAAGTGGAGCTCGCAGAACAAGTGAGGATCTGCCTGTAATTACTGCTTAATTCATTTGCATGTGGATGTTCTCATTATAATGTCATTAGCATGGGGAGGGAGTCTGGTTGCCAGAGCAACCAGGAGTGGGGCAGGTGCAGTTCAGCCTCAAATGGATTCTCGGTTCTGTTCGGTCAAACTCCACCTGTATTCCTGGCTCTTATCGCTCTGGTGGTTGCCAGAATGAAAACATTCCGCAGCTTTCCCCTCTTTATTTTGGCTGTGTCTCTGGAATTTCTTGGTAACCTGTTCTGCCTGGTTTTTACTGAGAACTCCCTCCATTTTAACTAGCCATGCTCCGGGACTTAAGCTCCTAGTCTTTGCTGCCCAGGGCGGTAGCCGTTCCCGCATATAGTTTTGAGCCCTTTAAACCGGATCAATCAGAACTGAGGCGTGCTGTAGGCGTCCTATATACAAAGGTCGCCAAAGACAATACAAAAAAAAAAAAAAAAAGAGTGTAAATTAGCCCCATACATTTCTTAATTTTGAGTACCTATTGAAATGGAAAGATTTCAGATACGTGGGGTTACATTAAAAAAATATATAATTAAAGTTCATTTTACCTAGCTCTTTTTATTTTAAAAGTTCAGCGCCAAAACATTTCAGGTAACAGAGGTGTCGCACATATATGGTCTATATTATATTTGTATGGGCAGCCCTGTCCTTGATCATAGATTCCTCTTCCAGGTCTTTGACAAATACTGCCTCCTTGATCTTTACATAATTTACAATAGCAGTCATCCCATGCAAAACTTCCAGCCCGAATTCTTTCTGGAAGGCCAAGCAATTTGTTTATTTTAGCTATCATTTCACGAATGCTCTTAGAGGTGAAGGAATTCTATTTTCTCAGCAGGATTTTCCTCTTCAAGCCACGCTGATAAATGGTTAACCGGGTTCTGCAGGAGTCTTTCCTTGCAGGTCACTGCTTCACAGAACATCAGATAGAGAAAAACCCTAGTTGTAAGAAAGTTTCCTTTCTCACATTGACAAGAAATCTGTTTCCTTGTAAAAGCTACCCGCTGATCTCATTTCTGCCCTTGGAACAAAATAGAGTAAAGGTTCTCCTCTTCCACATGACAGCCCTCCATTTCCTTGAAGACAGCTGTCATGGTCTGCTAAGCTAAGCTTCTCTTTGTTAAACATGACCCACTCTCCTCAACAATTTCTCACAAGTCATGGCCTCAAGGCTCAAGCATCCTTGCTGCCCTCCTCCGGATTTTGGTCATTTGTCAACGTCCCTGTAAAAATGTGGAATCCAAGAAAGGACATCCAGCTCCAGATGTGGTACACGCTACGTAGAAGACAGTAGGACTGTAGCTTCCATCGCGTCATCTGGACGCGGGAACTTGGTTTATTTAGCCCCAAGATTGCGTTTGTTTTATCACCTCTTCTCCTTCATGGCGGACACGTGTTGAGCTTTCCATCCACCATACCTAACAGATCTTTTCTTCACATCAACTGGTATGAAGTCATAATTTTTTTTTTTTTATCACAGACTTATAGAATTGATTTTTAAAAATCTAAACCCAAGGCTTTATGTTGATCTCAGTAAATTTCACGTTGGGGCTTTCTTCCACTGTTTCAGTAGACCGAGATCATTTAAAACCCGATTCCTGCTCCGTAAATTAGCTGTTCTCACTTGTGTACCCAAGACATGGTAAGCTGGCTTCCGATTTCATCTTAATCACTGATAAATGTGTTAAATTGGACAGAGCCACTTTGTCCATTACGATATGAGAAATCCTGTGAACTATCTTTCTAAAATAAAGATACACTGTGGTGTTATCTGATCAAACTATTCCACCAGAAAAGAAGAGTCGTCAACACAATTTATTGTGTACCTACTATGTGCCAGAAGTTTGTGAGGCACTCAGGTGTGACTTGAGTTTAGTGAAACAATTCTAGTTTTTAAAAGTTTTAAAAAGTTACTTATTTAGAGGGGGTGGAAGGGGAGAGAGGGAAGCTCAGGCAGGCTCCACACTCTCAGTGCTGAGCCAGATGTGGGGATCAAACTCACTAACTGTGAGATCACGACCTTAGCGGAAATCAAGAGCTGGTTACAAGTCTGTTACAAGAGTTGGATGCTCATCCGACTGAGACACCCAGGCACCCCTAATGAAACAATTCTAATGCCCAGCGATCCTCTCTTCCATCCCTATATGTTCCCAAGCTGTATTTTTAACAACTTGTTAGGACTGTTAAGACATTTTGCCAGAGATCATTGTTAATCTTACTGGTTTTTCATTTTTGCAGTCTAGCCTTTTCACTTTGCAAATAGCAGAATGCCATAGGTCACTTGCCACTTTTTTCGTATCCCGTTCATTCTCAGGGTGTCTTAAAGATGATCAACCATGACTCCACAATCATACCTGTAAGTTATTTTGTTTTTCAGGGGAAGAACTGAATGGCACTCGAAGATTTATAGTTACTTGAAGTTGCTCTCTCTTTTCTTTTCCCCTGTCCTGGGGAGGCTATCTGCTTTCATTATCACTGTAGCCGAGCACCTAACACAAGGCTTAATTGTTGGCTGCTTAAATTTTCAATCTTTGTTCCTTCCTTTTCCATTTTGAAAGCCTATCTCTTCATTTCAGCGAAAAAGAAGGAAAATTAAGCTAACTAGGTCTTTTGTCTTCTCTTTTGTTATGAATATTAAAACATCTTTCCTCAGGCATGACCAACAAATCTGTCTCTTATTCATTTTCCAAAGGCAAAAGGTACACCTCTTCTATTTTTAATGTTTATTTATTTATTTTTGAGAGAGAGAGAGAGAGAGAGAGAGAGAACGTGCGTGTGAGTGGGGGAGGGGCAGAGAGAGAGGGAGACAGAATTCCAAGCAGACTCCTCGCTGTCAGGGCAAAGCCGGACGTGGGCCTGGAACCCAGGCACCTTGAGATCATGACCTGAGATGAAGTCTGACGCTCAAGGACTGAGCCACTCAGACGCCCCACCTCTTTTTTTTTTTTTTTTTTTAATGTGGAATTTTCGTGAAGATAATGACGCTAGATTCCAAGAGGCTCTCTTGGTTTCTATTCCTGGGTTTACTAGTGGATCATCCAGAGGTTTTGTAAACTTCTTTTCCCCTTTTGTACTATGTTGCTAACTTACAAAGTTGTGAAAACGTGGTCAATGAAAATGAACCCTTTATCAAAATCATCATCAGATTTCTACAGAAACAAATTTCCGATTTAGGGCTGATCCTTTATTTTTTTGTGTTTGTAGCTTCTGAAGATGCTTACAAGCTCTTGACATTAACACACTTTATTGAATGGACCGATAAAATCTAATTAAACTCATGCACATAATTCCAAGCTCAATGTTTACGTCATTACCTGTATTTTGTATATTGTACATGCCGCAGCGGTTGGCAAAAGTTGTATGGCGAGAATGGTCTAATGTCACACGTGGAACTCTTGTAGAGTGACGCTACAGGGTCCCAGAGGAAAAGTTCTAACATAGGTGCTTTTGGAGAAGAGGATGATAACTTGTTACTGTCTATGTTGCCAAAAGGTAAGTGATTATGTATAATTGGATGAATCTTGAAAGGTACTGTAACCTATGAGTTCAGTGTTCTGCATCTATAAATGTTACATCCACACTTAGATTGTATCTACTCCCGTAATGAGAAGGCAAAGTCTGAAAGAGTAATTTGATTAATTCAGTCAAAATTATCATATCAATCATTGGGGTATTTTAGAAGAAAGTTTTAAGTGCCCGAATTATGGAAATAATTACTTTATTTCTCCATTCCCTTTTGCTTTGTGCATATGAAAAGATAATCTGATAGACTACTTTTTTTTTTTTTTTTCTTTTCTCCTTAGAAAAAGACATCATTTAAAATTAGGAACCACCCAATATAATCTCTGAAAACCTGGCACAATTTTGCATCTGGCTTCTTTTGATAAAGATTATCTTCTCATTTTGGTAGTAAGTTTTCCAAAGCAGAGAGCATCTTTTTCCACACTTATTTGTCAGTATAATGCAGATTAAAAACTGAAGCATAATATTGTAGATTCTTTCCTTCTAGCATTGCAAAAACGGCCTTGAATTGAATTGGATTATACTGGCTTGCTTAACTCTGTTAAAATCAGTAAACATAAAAGAAACTAGATACTGATGTTAATTTTACTCATGTCTCAGGTTTACAATAACCTCAAATTATTTTGTTTGATTTGTTTCTCCACCAATAATTTAGTTTAATTTATCACTATACAAAATCTGAATAGGTTATCAAAGTTTTGAAATATATAGTTCTCTCAGGAAACCTGTGATTCTGAGATTGTCCTTGTTTTTGTACTCAGCGGAAGATTTTGTACAACCTGCAAGAAAATTTTCTAACCAAAAGATAGCAATGGATTGACTAATTAAAAATGCATCCATCTGTTGCCTTGCTTTTTGAAACATGCAGATCTAAGTGGGCTGTTTTATTTATGAAGACCCTCTAACTCTGAGAGTTATGAATTCATAAGTTTGCATTCATAAACACAATAAAAGGTTAACACGATAACAGAAGTTAATTACATGGAACATTTCATATATTTCTCTCACACGCTTGAGTTTTTAAATGTGTCATTTTGGAAAACGGAGCTTTTTAATGTAAAATCCAACATAGGTTTTAAGTATTCTCCTTACAGAATTTGTACAGAAATTAAAAGGATTTACACACAGAAACATCAAGTTTCATACAACCCACTCGATGTTTGCTTTGTTCATGAATAGTAGATAATTGTTTGGAAGTGATTGAATATGAAGCTTTATTCTTCCCCAAGGAAAAAGTGGGGAAGTTGCTAGAACTGAGATCATATTATTTTAGAGTTGAAAGGAACCATCTTGATGATCTAGATTGGAAACCGAGGCTCACAGGGAGGCAACACTTCTCCAACATCCAACAGTCCAGGACTTTTGCTTTCTAATATGGCATTCCTTTTATTGTTTGACATGTGTTTGCAGCCCCTTTAGCTAAATCGCTTGATTTCCATACTCTGCTTTTTTATATCATAAACAGAATCCACATTCCACGAATTAAGAATTGGTCATCTGTGTTTGAGAAAGAGCCGTTTTGACTGATATCTATATTTCCATGTAAATTTCAGGTCTAGGAGAAAAAGTTATGGCTCATACTTTGTGACAGTCAGGCAAAAAAGCAGTTTGCACATGTGCACACACATTCTGCAATAGAAGAAGCCTAATGTATGGATTATCTAAATCTAAAAACAGATTAATATCTACAAGAGATGGGGCATGGGAGGAAGGCAATCCATTATGGACCACCAGTGAGTCCAACTCTGAATTTAAGACTAGTAACAAATCAAAATATAATCATCGGCAGAGAAATAGTTGTCAGGCTCTTTAAAAACATCTCCTAAGGGCGCCTGGGTGGCTTAATCAGTTGAGCGTCCAACTTCGGCTCAGATCACGATCTTAAGGTTCATAGGTTCGAGCCCCATGTCAGGCTCTCTACTGACAGCTCCGAGCCTGGAGCCTGCTTTAGATTCTGTGTCTCCCTCTCTCTCTGCTCTGCGCCCCCCTCCCTGCTCATGCTCTCTCTTTCTCTCTCAGAAATAATAAACATTAAAAAATATAAAAAAATCCTCTGGACAATTAAATTGTAAAAATATAGTGGAATTAAAAAAAATGGCTTACCACAATTATTTAGCCCCTCACTCACTGAACACCAAATTAAGATACAATACTATTAACAAAAAACAATTATTTTGTGCCTGGTCCTCTGTTTATGGCAGTAGGTGGAGTATCTCACTTATTTCCCTATAACGATCCCGAAGTAGGCACAATTATTAACCCCATTTTACAGATTAAGAAACTGAGACTCTCACCAGGGCATGTATTTCTCTACTAGAATGTGGAAAATGTAGATAGAATGATTGTGTTTGAGATGAAGAGCAGAAAACATGAGAGCTGAGATGAGGTTAAATGCCAGATGGACAGTTAGTGTCCTTTAAGTAAGTGGCACCTTCTCTTGCTTTAGCTATAAAGTGCATCATTTAAATTTGAGTCTCAGTGATGCTAGAAATCACATGCCATTGTCAATCAAATGGTCAAAAACTCCCATGTCGAGTCTGTATATGGCTCTGCTACACCATACCATGAAGAAATAGATTTTTGTGCAATGCCTAATTCTGACAATATTTTCAAAAGGTCGATGAATTCTAAGTTAACTTTGACTTCCGGAAAAAAGTGAGAACAAGGGGAAATGATTTTAAAGCATCAGTTTCTCTAAATCTCATCTTAATCAGCAATTCGAATCTTCTAAACCATCTAACTTTTAAGCGTACTTGCTAACACATAGCTAAGCTATTTGCGTTTGTTTGGGGTTTTATTCCTCTCTTTGCTGAGGGCAAATAATCAGCTAGCAAAAAAGGCAATGTCAGTGGCTTTTGGGGACAATCTTCAAGCTCCTAAAATCAAAAGTTGACTGCGGAGACAATGGGGAATGTAATTAGATACTCTGTTTACAGAAGTGGGCACATTTGTCCAATATGGTACAACATAAGGCCATTCATTTTGGTGTGGCAACAAGCAAGTAATTGTGTGAAAATCTACATTTATTCCCCAAATGGCTATAATGAATGGGCCTCATAAGGAGAGTCAATGCAAATCTCACGTGGTCACACAAAAGAAGCAAACCTTCAAAAGTTTTGGGGAAGTTTTTACCATCAGCTAGCTCCATTTTATTTCATAGATTAATTATACCCTGATTTAATTATGAATACACATATAGGAAAACACCCCTCCATGCACAGTATGACTACCTACTGAAATTCATCTTTTATGGTTATTACTTCCAAATTAAATACACTGAACATAAAAGGAAAAATGTATGCTTTTCTATGGTGAAGAAAGAATTAAGGAGAAATTCAATATTAGGGACTTAAAAGAGAAAATCAATAACTTATTTTGAGGTTTAAAGAGGCAATTTTATACAGATGCCGATTTTTAAGGAGTTTATTTTTTTCCTTAACAATCCACGGTCCTTCCCCCCTTCCCCATATAAATTGCTTTTATTTTGAGTTAGAAGGTGAGATAGGATCACACGAAGGTCTGTTCTTTAGGGATAATGACCTTAGTGGAGTACCAAGAGTCTTTCTGGGTTTGTGTGAGTTCGTGCACACACATGTATGTGTGTGTGTGTGTGTGTGTGTGTGTGTGTGTGATATTTGTACAGATAACCTCCTGGTACGCTTCATATTGAAATATACCAAATCAACCCAAACTGAATTCTAAAGACCAATATTATTTTGGGCATCATCTTACTAAGAAGACAATTTACTAAAAGCTTTCTTTCTACCTGCAACCAAGTGTAATTTATTGGGGGTTTCCAGAGCTTTAAAATATTAATTCCCAGTATTACTTCATTTGTTCTCACCGATTTCATCATTTTGAAACTTGATCAACCGTCAAAAAAGTTGAACTCTAAGTGATATTACATTTAAATTATGCATGTGTATTTTATCAGAACATGAAGAGCAAAACACATTACAGAATGATATACAGGTAAATTATCCTTGAAAAAGATCTATGTAAACTGAGAACAATCAATAATAAGGCTTTGATTTTAAAAGTTAAAGGCTGCTCTCTTTGCCACTCTTCCGCTGTGTGTGTATATAATTTCCCAGAATTCTTTACATTTAAACTGGTTTTATTTTTTATACTAAGTACCAGAGAGTCACTGATTTTGAAGATTAACTGTGTTCAGGCAAAAAAGGAAAAAAAAGAAAAGAAAAAAGAAAAATCACAAAATTGTTTTCTTGGTAATTATTGGCTTTACACTTGATAGGTTTAAGGCACTGGTGAATCAAACATTTGCCGAACATTCCCCATGGATTTGCCAAGCATCTGTGTTAACATCCCAAATAAACTCCAGGGTTATAAAGTTATTGACTCAGGTTTATTGGTTATACTCTTGCCTCTGAACAACTGCGGCTTATCTTCTGCCTGCTAGAAGACAAACCCAAATGTTACAAGCAACAATGCTCCCAGACAGCAAAACAATTTATATGTAGGATGGGAAATTATAATATTCAAATTTATATCATCACACTTTTTAGTTTTATATCTTCTTACCTCCAATAAAACAAAAATAAGAACACATTAAAAGTAGAACTTGAATGTAGCTAGTACAAAAAGTAAAATGTAATACATGACGATGTTGTACGATGTTACAGTGTATAAAATATTTTGGAAGACATACACCTTAGTGGAAACAGAGGCAACTATATTTCATTTCCCGAGACAAGGTGAGAATTAATCTGTTTACTTTTAGAGAATATCAGGGCTCCCAGTGATTTTAACATAAACCTGGAACATTTTGTTTAAAGATCCTGCAACTTCGGCGGATTGAGAAAATGATGTCAAATTTAAGAGACTCTTATAACCAGAATGCCGATGGCACCAAATAAAAACAGAGTAATTAAAATAAGGCCCACATCTTAATTCAGGCTCTCTTTCTAGAGATCAAAATTTGAATTTGTGCTAATGACCTATCTGGCTTTTCAGGGAAGTAATCTGCTGTACAAATAGAAATGTCTCCAAAGTGTGGCTTCGCATTATAGGATGCGACCTCCTCCCAATATTAAGACGTTAAACGGTGCAGGATGCAGTCCACACGAAGCCATATGCAGAACGTTCCTCCAGCTACTCTCCAATTAGCAAAAATAAATATACCCAGGCAATTTTTATGCAGAGATGTTAGTACTTACAAGTCGGCTAAGAATCGGTCAATCCAAGACGGGGAAGCTAGACACATGTGATCAGTCACACTAGGAGAGAAACTAGGTCTATTCTTGGATTCTGACCCCTGATAAAATTCAGCAAGGGTGCTTTATTCTTTGCATCAACAAGCCTTGGAATGCTTGCCCTCCCAGGGTGCTTTCACATCACGTTGGTGCTGGGCTACAGATGTGGGGGTTTCGTATATGTGTTTGCATTTTTGCGTGTGTCTGAGAAAGCCTTTTCTGGAGGGCTGTGGGCCAAAACTCCCCCACTGGTACTTTCCCGCCCCCAGTTTTCCAAGAAGAATTGGTTATATCCCCCCCCCCCAACCCTTTTCTATCTAAATGTGGTGCTGGGCCTCAGGAGGCCTTGGTGCACAAAGCTTCCATCGAAGACTGTCACTTGACTGACAGCAAAAAGGTTGCAGGAAGATGGACAGCTGGGTGCAGGTGGACATGGGAATAAAAAGACAACCGAACAGATTAAATCAGAACACAGCAAGAGGAAGGTTCTAAATCACAGACCTGTCCAGACAGAGAAGGCTTTAGGAGTTTTAAAACCAGCTAATCTTATTTTTAATCGAAGTCAGGTTTTTGAAACAGCACCCAAGTTTATAAATAAATCTGCAACACATAAATACATATTGTAAAGGGGCACAAGAAGTAAATTGCTGAAGACAGCTGGAAGTGGAGAGGCCCAAAGCCTCCTAAATTGTCCTAGTACTTTTGCAGCGGTTTCTGCAATGCAAATTTAGATTCGTGTGTCGCTTCACCAGGGTGGCCTGCTAAGCGGTGTGGATACAAGGAGGCATTTATCAAAGTATTTTAAACGATAACAATCCGAGGGAAAACTGTAAAAGTTTCAGATTAGAGCATAATGAGAGGAAATGGGGCCCAGCTTTACTGAGCTGCAGTCAATTGATCATTTGATGCAAGAGACTTGATTGATTTCCTGCCAACGTTCAATGACCTCTATAAGTGTCCAATGTAATATAAATAGGCCGGTTGAAATTGCAGAGAGAGGACCTCACTCTTACAGTTAAAATATGTTGGAATCTCCCTCATAACCACCTGTGCATGTTTTGATTCAAAAACAAAAATTCTAATGTTTATTTATTTTTGAGAGCGAGAGAGAGAGAGAGAGAAAAGAGGGAACAAGCACATGAGTGGAGGACGGGAAGAGAAAGGGAGACACAAAATCTGGAAGCAGGCTCCAGACTCTGAGCTGTCAGCACAGAGCCCAAGGCGGGCCTTGAACTCCCAAGCCGCGAGATCATAACCTGAGCTGAAGTCGGTGCTTCACCAACCGAGCCACCCAGGGGCTCCTGAATTGACATACTTTAGATGTCACTTTGAGTCAAATGATCCACTACTAACTGAATTCTTTTTACCCCCCTGCTTCAAATAAAACTCATTTTTTGTCTGAATTTACCCCAGTCTATTTGTGCAGATAGAGTCAAGGTCTAAGAAAAGGTGGTCCTACCTATAACTTAGGGGCAGAGGGCTGCTTAGTACGTTTAAAATTGTGTGATGCAGGTTTCTGCATACACTCCTGAGCTGGCATTTATTTTATAGACGTTCTTCATTGTTTTCAACGTTAGACATCCAGAATGCCCCCAAATAACGCTACCTGAACCGAACCCTGTTCATGAATCTCACCCTTGTATTTCTTCATATAGGGAATGTATTTGTGTTCAATTGATTTTTTTTTTTAATTTTTTTTCAACCTTTTTAATTTATTTTTGGGACAGAGAGAGACAGAGCATGAACGGGGGAGGGGCAGAGAGAGAGGGAGACACAGGATCGGAAACAGGCTCCAGGCTCCGAGCCATCAGCCCAGAGCCTGACGC
>NW_026057584.1:16647437-16667047 GCF_023721935.1 Panthera uncia
CCCCCCCTTATACAATATTTTTGACTCGTGCCAATGCATGGCCTTACATAGGGAACAACAACAAAAAAATTAGGTACATAATTTGTTGCTGATGGTATTTAGTACAATTTATGTTTGGAATTTCCTGATTTTTTATTATCAGCATTTCCCAATTATCCTGGTTAAGAGAATGGATTTTTATAAAAAAAAATGATTAGAAAAAAAAAGGATTTAAAGTGACTGCTTATTGGGGCGCCTGGGTGCCTCAGTCGGTTGAGCGTGGGACTTTGATAGTGGCTCAGGTCATGATTTTAGGATTATGGGATGACAGTGTGGGGCCTGCTTGGGATTCTCTCTCCCTCTCTCCCTGCCCTTCCCTCCACCCCCCAAAAATGAATAAACTTTTAAAAAAATATATATTAAAAAAGTGACTGCTTATCGTGTATTTTGTTGCACTCTGCTTCTCCTGAAAGCCACTTTCGTGGGTTCGTGGTTCCTCAGAGCCACATGTCATGAGGATTTGACTACTGCCCCTTTCTCCAGGGTTTTCATGAATTTTAAATCAGGATCTTAAATTAAAGAGCCTTTCAAACAGCTTCTTGCACTCATGGACCTTTTATGATGATTTGGGAACAATTAGTATTTTTCTGATATTTTCCATTTATTTTCTGATCTTTAAACATCTATAAGCCGGGATATTAATAGCTTCTTTTTTTTTTTAGGTTTTATTTATTTATTTATTTATTTATTATTATTTTTGACAGAGAGAGAGAGAGACAGAGAACGAGCAGGGGAGGGGCAGAGAGAGACAGAAGCACGGAAGCTGAAGCAGGCTCCAGGCTCTGAGCCGTCAGCACAGAGCCCGATGCGGGGCTCGAGCTCACGAACCACGAGATCATGACCTGAGCTGAAGTTGGATGCTTAACCGACAGAGCCACTCAGGCGCCCCTGTTAACAGTCTCTGAAGTGTGAGGGAGGTCAGATCATTCAGGTGCTGAAAATAATATGTTTCCTAAGCAAAAAAGGAGTTGGTAGTTTGTGACTATTTTAGGTTGAATCATAAAACTGAACTCAACTAGCCACATTGTACCTTTGTGTATTGGGTTCAGAATAGTGGGGCCCATGTTATTTCTTTCCATACTCGTTATCTCTTGGCAGAATTTCAAGATAAATATTTTGCATTTAAGTTCACACCTCAAAAAATCTCCATGAGAGTGGCATTGGCAATTCCTGAGCTGCTCTAGGAAAAAAGAAAGAAAGAAAGAAAGAAAGAAGAAAAGAAAGAAAGAAAGAAAGAAGAAAGAAAGAAGAAAGAATGAAGAAAAAGAAAGAAAGAAAGAAAGAAAGAAAGGGAAAGAGAAAAAGAGAGATTTGTTTTTTGATTTGGAGGGAAAAGATCTGTGAAAATATCAGTAAATGTTAGAAAATTCTTCCCATATTGACTTCTATTAACTTGTTCTAAATTTTGTCTGAATGGTAGCCCAAATTTTGGTTTACACTGATCAGATAAATTCAGATAATATGAGAAATATATGTATATACTTGTTTTAGAGTTAATTTTAGTGTAGATGTCTGAGTTTCCCATAAAGTTTATAAACAAAAACAGTAGTTCCCTTGTTCTCTCTTCTAAATATAATTGCCCCATTTTTTTGAGATTATCATTTTGAGCTCTTTTAGTCTCTTCTGGAAATTAAATCCCTAGTCTTTTCTTAAAAATGTTTTCCAATGTTTATTTATTTTTGAGAGAGAGAGACAGACAGACAGACAGAGCATGAGTAGGGAAGGGGCAGAAAGAGAGGGAGACACAGAGTCCAAAGCAGGCTCCAGGCTCTGATATGTCAGCACGGAGCCCGATGTGGGGCTTGAACTCACAGCCATGAGATCATGACCTGAACCGAAGTCAGATGCTTAACTGACTGAGCCACACAGCTGCCCCTTAAATCCCTCTTCTTAAATAATATTCTTGTAATGAATTTTATCAGCATTATATATAAGCTTTTGAGTACATGTAAGCTATTTATGAAGATAAAAGCCAAGATTTAATGATCTTATACTCACAATGTCCCTACTTTCCTGCTCTCCTTTTATCTGATTATACATATTTATATGAAGTGGCCTCTGCTGAACCAAGAAGCATCCTATGAAGATGTTTCCCCTTTCATACAATTCTTTAATTCTCCCAAAGCTAATAAACACCTCATTTTTCAAATTTTGTTTAGTTCTCTGTGTACCTACTGCAATTTTTCCCCGAGGGCTCTGACATGTCTATTAAAAACAAATCTATTAAATCTATCGTGCTTGTCTCTAATATTTTCCACGTATTTAATTCACCTGATAATCCATCAGTCCAGCTTTCTTCTGGGATCCTCCTTTGTGGAGACCTTCATTTCTTTCTCCAATGTGAAATGCTCTTTTGGTGTCTTTCTCCTCCAGCTGGACTGGAACATCTTTGTTATCTTCCTGCTTTGATCTGGAGGGGGCCTCTTTTGACCTGGTACTGACTGCTGTTTGGAAATCACGTGTGGCTGTCCCAGATAGGAAACAACACAGAAACCATGAAAACAGCAATGGAGTTGCATGGTTTGGACTGAAATAGCCATTAAGAGTTCATGTCAGGGCACATCCATGCAGCATAGAGGGATGGCTACAGGGGCCATGGAAAGCATTTAAAGAAGTTTTGCTATCCTTTCATATTTCATGTAAAATGTGAAATCCATTTAGATTTCTACATGAAACTATTCTATTCTATTGCACATCGACGTTGTTCTTTGGAAACAAGCTATTACTCAATAGGCTCCCCATTCTCTTAGGTTAACAACGGAATCTCCAAGTGTCTCTGCTAAGTTTCTAAAGACCCTCTTTCATCTGGCCAGCTTCGTGGGTCATATTGTTCCAGTCTCTTGTTAGGTCCCATAGATTCAGCAATATGGCTTTCTGCAGGTGTCTCCCATGGGCCCCCACCTCTGGCCTTTGTTTGCATGGACCGTTCCATCAGCCTGGCGTGCCCTGCAACCGAACTGGCACCTCTTCTCCGTTACCTGGTTAACTCATCCACTTTCACTTCAGACCTTACTTCCTTGCAGAAGCTCTGCTGGCCTCCCAGCTCTCCCCGGGCCCTGTACTCTCTGCACATTGTTTTGACCGCAGTGTGAATTTACATATTTGTGGATTGTTTGATTGTCTGACTCCCCAAGAGTTCACTGGCAACATACGATCTGGGGTTCACTATTTTGTTTGTTTTGGTTCACTATTAATTCCTTAAGACCTAACATGGTCTCTGGAAATAAACGGCACTTACCTGATAAAGACTGACATGAATAAATAGCCAAATAAATAACAGCGAAGTAATTAAAATTTGATAAGAAGTAAGCACGTCCGTGTGGCCTAATTTGTTTTACACTCAACATGAGACAGTGCCTGCACAGGCTACCGTTTAGTAGATATTTCTCGAATCAGTGATTTAATTGATGAAATGCAACGTGGTAGTTTCAAAGTAACACATTGTGATAGGTTTGACTCCCAGAGAAATTTGTATATGGGCATATATCCTTCAAAACTCCAAGGATCTAAATTATTGAATTCAGATGCATGCCCATTGTACTTTTAGACTTAAATTTGTCCAAACCATTCTCTCTTATACTGTGTCTGTATGGTGAAGAACACTCATTAGACCCAGACTGTGAAAGTGCATTCACTTGACTTTTGTTTTGTTTTGTTGAGATATCACGAGGTAAAGCCATGTTCTAGATACCCATAGAAGAACTCCTCAGGTTTTCACCTTCTGCTTATTTATACTTACTTTACTATAGTTTTAACAAGCTTGGTTATCTATGCTCGACTTTGCAAATTAAAAGGGTAGAGACAGTTTATTAAAGAATTCAAAAGAGATGATTGCAAAGAAGGTGACAGAAAATCTTCCCAAGGCAAGCACAATTTAAAACACACACACACACACACACACACACACACACACACACACACAGTGTAGTGATTTAATTAATTGCTGAAGTGTTCTACACTCTTTGGTTGAATCTAAGGACATTTAAGTAGTATTAAAGTAAATGATTTGTGTTAAAATGCTTTTGACTAATTAAGAAATAACCAACTCAGTTTAACATGCAGGGGACGCCTAGTACATTTTCAGAATGTTTCAATTCAGAGAAATTAAATAACCTAGTTCCAGAACTTAAGGGAATTTGCCCTCAGGGATTTCCAAAGCTTGGCTTTCTGGAAGGATTCAATCCCTAAGGATTCTGAATGGCCAAGGTTTTATTGTACTTCCTGAACTAAATTTCCTGCTGATAATAAAAAAAAAAAATAGAGGGTTTCCTGTTTGGTTTCCCTTGTTTGTATGTTTCCATAGAATTCATGGTGGCCATAGAGTTTAAAAGTGACACAGAAAAATCCAAAATATGAACAAATAACTTTGCTCACGTTGAGGATTGAATTTTGAAAAGGAATGTGTGGTTGTGCATATTGTCTTTGCCTGTGCAGTGATAATATTAGTTGAATATTAAAGACTACTTGAGGGACGAGACTAGGCAGGAAAATACTAGGACTCACTCTCTTTTAGGTTCTGTTAAAAAAAGGTAAGCCAGTTTTTCTCTTCTATTGAAAATACCAAATTGAATTTAGCAGATCTAGTGTTTCAAGTATGAATTCTGCTATTATCCACTTCTCTGAACAAAGTTGGTATGAACCATCTTGGGCAATATTTTTTTTTTTATGGAGGAAGTAGAAATACCAATATTCAACCTACCAGGTTGCCAAGGTTTGGACAAACTAAGATATTGAACAGAAGGTGGGTTTTGAAAAGAAAACAATAGGGATGTCAATCACCATGTTTTGGTATGCTCATAATAAAAACAACACGACCTTATTGGCTTAGGCACATTGTATAATTACACTGACTTGCAATGATGCTTCTGACTTATATGAATACCCTGGTAAGAGCAACTAAATGCAATGGCTTCAAATAAGTATAGCGTCCGTGCTAATTGTCAGGATTTTTAGTGGCTTGGGGTCTAATTTCCATTGGGCGCAGTCAAATTTCTTTCAGTTTTAGGCCTGTATTAGTTGCCACCCACATTGCTGAACATTTGCAACAATACTAGCACGTCCCTCTCAGCCAAGTTGGGGTGGAGACACCTTCCTGTAAATGTCCACTGACCCAAGTTGTATTTCTGCCTTTGAGCTGGAAGTGAGAGGCAAACAGTCCAATTCCTTTGAACATTTATATTTCTTTGGTATATGTTAACAATGCCAAACAAATGTAACCATTTAAATAAAATAATCTATGAGCAAATTTGCCAAAGCATTTACATGCCACAAGTATTTACAATGCGCACGTAATGATAAGATTTCTTACGTGTCACACTTACCAGATTATCAGTGCAGCTGGATCGTGCTGGCACTTTGGAGCTGGGAACTAATTTACTGGACTCCTCTTGGACTTCAGTACAGAGTCTGCTGAATGCAATGTCCTTAATATCCTCTGGGTTGGGGGAAGCAACGATATGTGGATGTAAACACAATGGATGAATAGCCTTGCCAGAAATTGCTCCTGTCATATATGTTTCATTTTCTAAGCCATTCTTTCTCTACAACTGGTATTGTATTATTTAAAACGAGTATTTTGCAGCGAGGCTAAGGAATTCAAGTTATCATGAGTAAGGAGAAGCAACAGAACATTTCTCAAACACATGTAAGGGGGAGAGCCTTAGAGGTGCAGGAGAAAGCAGATGGTCCTCAGCAGGTAGTTACGAAATCATATGGCGAAGCTACCCCACATACCAATATCCCGCATCGGTTTGTGAGCATAATGCGTTCTGGAAACACGCTTGTTATCCAAAGCACTTGTATATCAACTCGAATTTCAGGGACCATTGGCTCGGTTGTGATCATGTGACATCCGGTGTCATGTACTACTCGTATTGCAAGACCTCACTCGGTTATCAAGTTAAAATTTATTAGAAATGTTTGCACATCTTGCGCAACACTCGCAGAACGAGTTACTTGCGATCCAAGGCTTTACTGGATTTTGAATCATCTCCATCTAGGAGTTGACATCTCAGCCATGCCCACGTGGCTCTATTCTGAACAGATAGGTCGATGAAATCTGCACCTGAGTTTGGGAGAGATGTCGGCAATGCGATCTCGAGAGCAAAATGACAAAGCCTTTCCTTTCATGACACTGGCGGGTCTATTCCAACAGACTAAATGAGGAAGAAGCCAAAATTCTGCTTCTACAGATCGGCCTTTCCATCACTCTTCAAAGTGTTTCTAGCCTAGGAGTATTCTAGATTTATACAGCCACAGAAAATAACAACACAGTCAAGATGGCTGAATTGTCAGTCGGCAAGCTGGTAGGAGTCAAGTGTTTTTGGCCTAAGAGGCACAGCAGATTGAAACAATGAAACCAAATCCAAGGATTCTATTTGGATGTGTTTTACAAAAGCAGTGACAAAAGGCTGGCTACTTTCCTCCTCTTCCTCTTCCTTCTCAATCTTCCCTCCTTTGGTAAACCATCCTGAATGTTACTAATTGATGTAAGGCTGGCTTGCACATGCCAAGTTAAACAATGTTGGAATTTATTGAACTTCGAATATAGTATCCGATGAGTGACTCCTTGTTATCTTTAGTGGGAACCCTTTTTATCAAGGCTCCTAAAAAAGTGTTAGAAAAATAATCTTCTGTAAGAAATTTTACACATGATCAGGCTGCTAGTTGCTATGTACCAGAGTTAAGGTAATACATAAAATATTTTTGTATATCTTTTCGCCTTTATTATTGTCTATGTCCCATTACCTAAGACATAATTTAAAAGTCACTTATAGTCTTGCCAACAGTACTGAGAATCTTCTACACAGGACAGATATGAGGGGGGCCTGGACCTCATAAGATCCAGGAGGCTGGCGAGGGTCCAGAGATTTCTGTAACTTGTAAACAAGCATTCAGTTTTTCCAGGGATAAGATGAACCCTGACTGCACTCTGGAGTGCCTGACTATAAAACCTTACACGTCCGTCACGTTGATTTATTAATTCCTAATAATCTTGGAAATGGGAAAGGGAATGCATGCTGAGATTCTTACACCCTGGTAAATGCTTTTAAACTTATCTATTGTTCTCTACTTTCTTGTTCATTACCCACAACATTGTATCCGGGCCAAACTTAGCTGATCTTTACTTTTGTTAAACAAAGAGGCTTTGAAAGACAGCAATGGAACATTGCTAACAGTAATGCAAACGTAGAAATTATTCAGGATTTAAAAGTCTCGCTTTGGAAAGCTAAATTTAATAGGTTATTAATATGTAACTAAATAGCACAAAAACTGTTAGAGCAGGGTTTGGCAAATTATGACCTGTGGGACGAGTCTGGCCAGCTGCCTCTTTTGGTAAGTGAAGTTTTATGGGAGCACAGCCACACCTATCTGTTTATGAATTGTCGGTGGCTACTTTCTCACTGCAATGGCAGAGCTGAGTAGTTGGGAAAGAGACCAGGTGGCCTGCAAGGGCCCGAATATTTATTATCTTATCCTTTACAGAAAATACTTTGCCAACACCTGTCTTAGACATGACCATTCTTTACTAAAATGGTCTCTGAGTGGTGCCTGGGTGGCTCAATGGGTTGAGCGTCCGATTTCAGCTCAGGTCATCATCTCGCCGACCCCGAGTTCGGTCCCTGCCTCGGGCTCTGTGTTAACAGCTCGGAGCCAGGACGCCTAATTCGGATTCTGTGTCTCCCACTCTCTCTGCCCGTCCCCCGCTCACCCACTCACACTCTGTCTCTGAAAAATGAATAAACCTTATATATATATATATATATATATATATATATATACATATATATATTCATATCTATTATTCCATTCAATTTTAACATTCCTTCTCTGAAGAAGGTACTATTAGTATTATCTTTTAGTTAAAAGGAAATCAGGTTTTGAGAAGCTGCATAGCTCACATAAGGTAACCAGTGAACAATTAAGGGATTAGGGACTCAAGTGTGTCTGATCCTAATGCATCAAACTCAGTTTTGCAGTTACAAGTATACATTTTCACATATACAAGCATTCTCCGGAAGGGCTGATGTGATAATTAAATAATATAATGCATAAGATATCTAAAAATGCCTGATGTAACAGCTCTTTAGTGAAAAAGTTCATCTTTGCCCTCTTACATCTGGATTTCATGATCCTTGTTAAATGGAGTTGAAATTGATTTTGAAAAATCTGTGTACATTCAGCATGGGAGTAGCATGCCTAATTTGACTAAAAGGCAAAAGCCATAGGAATTTCTTCTGTCTAGGAGTGGCCCACCATCTATGAGTCACGTGTGCTTTTCTAACCCTATGGTAGTGAAAGGTGGCTTTGAGCCATCCATATGCTCCTACCCAGTCTCAGTTAGGAATAAGGATGGGCCTCTGAGACATAGACGATTTTGGTTTAAGGTCCAAGCTATGGCTATGGAAATTTTATTTTATTTTACTTTTATTTTATTTTATTTTATTTTATTTTATTTTATTTTATTTTATTTCTATTCAAAACTCAGCGACTCTTAGGGGACCAACTCCCTGACCTCAGCATCATTAACACCATGCTCTAAACAGCTAAGCTGATTTTCCTATTAAGATTCATAAACTCAAGTTCAAAAACCGTAGGGTGGGAAGAGAAGCTACCGAGATTCATGTATGCTTTTGTTAGATTCTTTAATTAGATGACCCTTTCCCGGTATGACTTGGCTTCTAAATAACACATTTTTGTACTGCCAAATGATTGTGTTCTATTGTTTTTAGAACTGAATTGCCATTGGATTTATGAGTAGGCTGAAAACACATAATAGAAAATTTGGAATTGTGTGCAGAATTCACACGTTACGCACTTCGGTGTTTTACAAAGAAAGTAGAGGTTGAATATGCTTCATTCCTGTTGGATAAAGGGAGGGTCACTGGGCTCTCATTAGCAGCACCCCTGGATGTGGAAACAGACTGGTCTTCCATTCAGACACTTACCTGTGCTTGGTTCTTCAACAGCCATGCCGAGATTAACCCTTGCTTCAATCAGATTGTCTGCCGATCCGTGCAGATCTATCCGTATCTGGCAATGGAAAATAGACACATTCTAGATATTCATTGGTAAACACAGTCTTAAGCTTGAAGCCACTAAGTGTCTAAGTCTTGGGGGAAATTCAATATTCAAATAATTTCTTTATTAAAGGTAAAACTTAATGAGATCAATAGAGAACACATTGTGTTGGTCTGCAACACAACTGTTCTCTTTGAAAATAGTTTTATCAAGGTTTAATTGACATACAACACTGTATAAGTTTAAGATGGTTTCACTAACATATATTGTGAAATTATTACCACATTAAGCTTAGTTAGCATCTATCATCTCATGTAGATACAAAAAAAAAAAAAAAAACCTCACAAAGAAATAGAAAAAAAATCCTATTTTCCTCGTGATGAGAACTCTCAGAATCTGTTCTCTTAACTTTCATATCTACCACACAGCAATATTAACTATAATTACCCCTAGTATTTATTTATCTTATAACTGGAAGATTACACCTTTGGACCGCTTTATAATCATTGTTCTTGAATTCTATTTTTGCCGCATGCTGTCACATGTGGAGATTCATGATCAAAACAGACCTATTAAGTTCATCATGGCATTTCAAAAATTATTTATTTATTTTGGGAGAGAGGGAGAGAGAGGAAACATGAGGGAGGAGGGACAGAGACAGAGGGAGACAGAGAATCTGAAGCATGCTCCGCACTGTCAGTGAAAGCCTGATGTGGGGCTTGAACCCATGAACTCTGAGATCATGACCTGAGTTGAAATCAGTCGCTCAACCGACTGAGCCACCCAGGTGTCTGAATTGTGGAATTAAAAAAAAATATTTATTTTGAGAGAGAGAGAGAGAGAGAGAAAGAAGGGAGGAGCAGAGGGGGAGATAGAATCCCAAGCAGGTTCTGCACTTTCCGTGGAGAGCCCAATGTGGGGCTCAGCCCCCCAACTGTGAGATCATGACCTGAGCTAAAATCTAGAGTCTGACGCTCGACTGATGCTCGAGTGAGCCACCCAGGTACCCCCTCTTCATGGCATCTTTGTCAAGAGTGTTCTGGACTATATGCATTCTTTCATTTTTGCGACCTTCTAGTAAAATCTTTAGCCAATATTCATATCAGGAACCTGTGTAAGTCACCTGAGAACATGTTCTTTTGTTGCCTTTGGGACACTGTGTATTAGGTATTGAAGCTTCCCCCTTTTCAATGGGCAAATACAAATCCTGGGGCCAATCCATGATGTTGCTGCAGTATGCATCCCACCTGTGTCTTTAGCTCACGTCCCTGTCTCACTTTGAGCCATGCTGATTTTTATTCATTCATAAATTCATGTCCTTTTGTTATAACATCTCTACTGTATTTTTGTAGGGCACATTTTTGAGTGTGTCCTTAAGATGTGGAGGAACTTGAGAAAAGCTGACAAAATTTGACCATGCGTAGGGTTGGTAAATACACAGGAGAAATGTGGCATTTTGCGAGTCTGGCATTCACAGAACAAATCATCAGTCAATAAAGGCTGGACACCACTTCAGATTCCTTCTCAACCCATGCTTCGTGGAATCACTGCCAACCGATATTGAAACTGGCACCCAAAATCTATCCGCCATTTTTGTGTGAGAGGTTTTTTTTTTTTCCATGAAGTTTCTAAAATGTATTGCCACTCACGTATAACTCCAGTAAAATTGCTTTCTGGTTTCCTTAATGTGAAATACAACCTTTATATCCATTAAAAACAGTAAAATAAAATGGTACTATAATAGCAACAATATGTACATTTAAAAATAATTTAAATAAATAATAATCTTCCAGAATGTATCCTTTTTTTTTTAAGACTGAGAAAATACATTTCTTGTTCCCTGTGGCCCATAAGATCCCTGACATTTGAGAAGTAGAGTAGGAGGGCTATACCTTCTCTCTGAACTACTCTGGCTCTTGAGAATCGTGGAAACCTTTGTCTAGGTGTGACTTATCTCAGCCGTGTTTTGTGTAAGGAAAATGATTTCCATATGTCCCCACTATTTCACAGCCAAAACATTTGTGCACAGGTTGGGCAAATGCTTCCCATAGGGTGCGTTCTCTTGGTTTCAAGTCATGAATAGAAAGACTTCGAACTGTAGAAAAGAATTTGATTGCCTTTGCAATATGTACACA
The DNA here is from genome assembly GCF_023721935.1 of Panthera uncia. Lineage (NCBI taxonomy): Eukaryota > Metazoa > Chordata > Mammalia > Carnivora > Felidae > Panthera > Panthera uncia. The sequence continues at coordinate 16,658,633 of NW_026057584.1, forward strand.
CACACACACACACACACACACACAAACACACATGCATGCATGCATGCATTCTCATTGTCTTGCAGTGATTTAAAATAACTTTGGGTTCATTATCTAGACATACGTGCTCTAATGAAAATGCCATCATCAGTGCTAATGAGTGAATTTAAGTCAGTGTTATATCATAGACAACATAAGGTAAAGTATCAAAGGGGAAACGATTATAAAAATTTATTTTGGTGTGCGTCTTGGAAAACCTCAGTGGTCCAAATATGCTGCTTGCCTTCCTGTATTTCCAACTCCCCAGAGTAATGGCCCATTCCAAAGCCAAGCAATTTTGAAAATTAAAAACATATTTTATTAATAGCTCAAATACAGGAAGAACACAACAGCCCTTCCTGGTGATGTAATTGAACCTGATGATTTGAATTAAGAATATGCTAACATCTGGTAGTACCCAAAACATGGCCTATTAGAAATGGAGCAGACTAATCTCTAAAGCAATATTCACACTTGCTATTTTTTTTTAGAAACAAGAAGTCTATTCCCCCAATAGATCTGTATAATTTTAAAAATATGTATAATTAAAGAAATAGGGAATGCTAGGCTTTTAGGCTGCGTTCAAACTTGCAGAAATGGCAGTCAGACAAAAAAGGTTTCTGAGGAGTCCTGAGTGTCAGACATGAGGTGAAAACAGAAAATCCCCTTCTCTGATGTTATATCAGCATCTTTCTATCAGATCAGAACCACGGGAATGTGTATTTTTCAGCACGATAGCATTTGGGTTAAAGTACATAGATAAGTACTTGGATACAAAGTTAAATTGAAGTAAGAACCTTAAACAAGTCCTTTACTGTGCTGTTATTAACACATTGTCAGACCTTGAAAGGGATTAAATTATCTCATGCCAATTTGCAATGTTTGCTTTCACATGCACACACCAAATAAGGGAGGGGGCGATGTAAAAAAAAAAAAACAACAATGTACAATATACAAAATTTCTTTCATTTCAATTTTCAAGAAAGGCCTCGGCAGGGGTTTTCATTTGATAAATGCAAAGAGACAACCTAATAACAGCTTGCTTTGTTCCAAAATTAGGAACGGAAGAAGGTGGAAATGAGCATGTCGCATAGTTTTTAGAAAAAGGACAATTTGGTTTCAGGACTGAAAATTCAGACAATTTTTTTTCTTTTGTCCGGAGTGTGGAAAATTACTAGAGAGGTTATAGAAGTTATTCCTGAGGTGGCTTCAGGGACCATCATGCCAGCATTGGTTCTCTGTTTGCTTCTCCCTCAGCAAGTGTTCTTAAAGAGAAGAAGGTTTTCTACTGTGGGTTTCTCAGGAACAATCATATATCGACAATTTCCTTCCCAGAGAATGTTCCCCGTGTTTCTGTTCTCTACCTTTCCGTCATGGAAATGTGTCGCGCTTACCTGGGGCACAAATCAAAGCCTCCTCGCCTTTCTTTCTCCAGCAAGGGGAGCACTTCCCAGTTGTGAAATGATAACACAGATCGACATCCATTTGTATAGCAAAGTTTATTGTTTATAATTTCTCATTTTTATATGGAATCAAAATTCCAGAAAAAATGCAAGCAAAGGACAAGGCATTCTTACATGTTACTTACCAATTATTTACATTTTGCTCTTTTGCTTTGTCATTTTCACTCTGTCTCCTCTTGTCTCGCTTCACATGCACACACACACATGCACACACACACACACACACTCATGTGCATATTATATTATTTTTTTGGAAACGTTTGAGTGTAACACAGTGCTTCCAGTTCCAAATTAACACCACAGCATCTTGCCATTTTCCATATTTGGGATTCCATTCTCCAAGAGTAAGAAACTTGGCTCCTATTATCCTTCATGTAAATTGCTCATTTGTTCAAGGGTAGAATGCATGAAAGGCAGTTTCGGAATTGTTAATCATATTACTGTAAAACACAAAGCCTCCAGTTAGAGTTCATATTTGTTTGCAGGTTTTTGAGATACAATTTACATAGAGTAGAGTACAAAAGTCTTAATGGTACAGTTTGATAAGTTTTGACAGATCCTCATTTATCCACACTCTTCCAAAGGTATAGAACTTTTCCATCACCTTGCTCCTTGCTGATGAATCCCCGCCCCGAAGCAAATTAACTCAAAGGAAACAGAATAGATGAAAAAAAATGAAGGACAGCACAGAGATCAATAAAACAGGAAATGGGCAGGCGATAGGGAAAAGTCAACAAAACCAGTCTTTGAGCACCGTAATAAAATTGATGAACATTGAGATAGGCTTCTCATTATTGAAAGTGAAAGAGGAGGCAGGAGTGCAAATTTTCAAGGTAATAAAAGATAACAAGGGAATATGGTGAACAGTGTCATGCAGTGTAATTTGTCTGTGTAGACAAAATGCGCACATGTCTTGAAAGACACCAATTAACAGTACTGACACTAGAAGAAATAGAAAAGTAGGCTAGCCTTATACCTCTCAAGGAAATGTAGTTAATAATTTGAATCCTTCCTGCAATTAAATCCCTATGATTCAGTGGTGAACTGAAACTTTTAAGTGAGGAAAAATACCGTACTACGTAAACTTTTATTTTTAAGTTTTTCAGAAAATAGAGAAAGAAAATCTTATTTAATGTTTTTTTTAATTTTTATTTATTTATTTATTTTTATTATATTTTTAACATTTATTTATTTTTGAGACAGAGAGAGACAGAACATGAACAGAGGAGGGGCAGAGAGAGAGGGAGACACAGAATCGGAAGCAGGCTCCAGGCTCCGAGCCATCAGCCCAGAGCCCGACGTGGGGCTTGAACTCACGGACCGTGAGATCGTGACCTGAGCTGAAGTCGGACGCTCAACCGACTGAGCCACCCAGGCGCCCCTAATGTTTATTTATTTTTGAGAGAGAGAGAGAGAGACAGAGTGAGAATGGCCAGGGACAGAGAGAGAGGAGACCCAGAATTTGAAGCAGGCTGAGCTGTCAGCACTGATCCTGATGTGGGGCTCAAACTCAATGAACCATGAGATCATGACCTAAGCCGAAGTCAGACACTTAAATGACTGAGCCATGTAGGCTCCCCTTCTTATTTAATAGTATCAGGGCAACAAAACTCGAATACACAAAGCCAGACAAAGATGTTACAAATAAAGAAAATCTGGAGCCTAACATCCCTTAGAACACAAACTAAGTGCATCAATATATGATAAGAATAAATGGTAATGCAAAGTGGGATTTATCGCAGAAATGGAAGGTTGGTTTAACATTTCAAAATCAATGAGTGCAATTTGCTTTATGAAAAAAAATAAAATTAAAAAAGATACTTTTAGCTTAATAGACGTCAAAAAATCATTTGACCATCTTTTCCCATTTTTGATTTAAAATTAAAAAAAAAAACAACAAACTAAGAATTCCTGATAAAGGGTATCTGTAGGAAACCTATACATAGAAAGCTCTATACTTAACGTTGAAAGACTGAAGCCTGTATCATGAGATCAGAAACAAGGCAAGGTTGTTCACTTTCAAAGGTTTCATTCTAGTTAGTTAGCTAGTTAGTTAGTTAGCAGGCTCCACACCCAAAGTGGGGCTTGAATTCCTAACCCTGGGATTAAGAGTCACATGTTTACCAACTAAGCCAGGCAGGCATCCCTCAAAATTTTTACTCTAGAGCTGGCAAAACTAATCTATGGTAGAAATTGGAGAAGTGTATCACTGAGAAATGGTTAGAATTGACTAAAAAGAGGCACCAGAAAACTGATAGGGGTATGGGTTCCTTAGATGTGTTCATTATAACCTGTGCATTTTGATATGTATGTAAGTTATATTTCAATGATTGCAAATTTAGTGCTCAGATATGTCTATTCCCTTAAGCCATTCAGTTTTTGAGTTTTTGCTTTTTATTCTGATGATTATACTTAAATCTTTCATATTCCTTAATGGTGGGAAAAATTCCCCAAACCCTAATGACTCATGCTTTGGTATAATCTCCTTTCCTTGAGTGTGGGCAGGACCTGTAAGTTGCTTGTAACCAGTAGATTATGGCAAAGGTGATTTGAAATGGTCCTGTGATAACATTACATTTCAGAGCAAAGATATAGGGATTTTATAGAAGCCATGAAGATTCCTAATTAATTGATTTTAAGTTAATCTAAAAAGATGTTCCTGGGTGAACTTGACCTAATCAGATGCATCCTTTGAAAGTGGGTTGAGAAGTCAAAAACCCTGAGCTTCAGTTAAGATGCTAACCCCAGCAGACACCTTGAATTCAGCCTCGTGAGATCGGGAGCAAAAGGTCAAGCCAAGTCATATCTGGACTCCTGACCCATTAAGAATGTGAGACAATAAACGCGTGTTGTTTTCAAACTCCTAAATGTGTGGTAACTTGTCACTCGGCAATATAAAACAAATGCATTTGATTTTACTTTTTATTTCATGTGGATGATACCTCTTGGATCTCTCTGCATTTAGACTATCCTTTCCCATAAGAGATAGACTTTCTCTTTACTGAGTTTTGGGTCTTTCGCTCATGGAGTTAGTTTCCTTTCATGTCTAGTTACTTTGGGTTAAAACTTTTTCTTTGCATTTGGTTCATCGTGATCACCGTTAGTGGCTGTAGGTTTTATTTTTATATATTTTTTAAGTTTATTTACTTATTTTGAGAGAGACAGAGACAGCACAAGAGGGGGAGGGGCAGAGAGCGAGGGAGAGAGAAACCCAAGCAGGCTCCATGCTATCAGCTTAGAGCTCCAGGTGGGGCTTGAACTCAAGAACCGTGAGATCGTGACCTGAGCTGAAACCGAGAGTCGAACGCTCAACCAACTGAGTCACCCAGGAGCCCCTGGAGGTTTTATTTTTAATACCTTGCCTTTGCAATTGGGGCTTACGTTGTTCCACAAGAGAAGAGGCAGATTAAGACCAGATTCTCTTCTTGATGTGGAGCTCCCTTTCTCTTCTACCAGGGCCTGCTCCGTGGGGCTCTTATCACCCGCCTCCCTTTTTTAAAGCAAATATTTCTCTTGTGTTTTAATGGAGAGAAAACATTGTCATTTCATGGTAGGCAGAGAAGGGACAAGACTATCCAACTCTGTTAAATGCTGCTCTTTAATTACTTCCTCTGATAATTGCCCGGTGCCTTTGCCCTGCTCTGAACATTCATTTTCCTGAGCTTGGGTTATCCTTGGAATTTCTGGAAGAGCTCTTTTCTCTCGAGTGTGTTTGCGTTTGTGATTTCTCTGCGCCTGCTTATCCATTAGTATGAGTCTGCCAGCCTCTCGTCTCAAATTCTTCAAAATCTCTAATATGCCAATGACATTTTCCCCTGTTTTCAAGACTTGATAGAAAGGTCTACCAACTTTTTTTTTTTTTTCCATCTTGCGAGATTTGAGGCAGAGGAGAGATGCTTTTAATCCATTCTCTTGTTACGTTCTCATCTTTGAGGTGGTCAGATAACACGATCAGATAACCTCATACAGGGGAAAAATTGAGATTCACAGATGGCTACATGACTTACCCAAGTTCACCCAACTGGCAAGCTGTAAAGACCTGAGCTTACAGTATCTTGAAATTCTGGGAAACGGCATATCAAATCATAACTTCAGTGACCGAAGCCAGCAGTGTGTGTTTTCATATCATGATAGTTCAGCGTGGCATGTGCTTCTGTTTGTTACCATAGTTTCATACCTTTCATTTACGCACAACACTTACACACACACCCTGAAATTATTAACATAGCCCTTAGCAAGGTGTGTGCACCTGCTCGGCTTACATAGGTGGGAACTGACAGCTTTCTTATAGGGGAGGATGAGTATACTGACTCAACTCCTCATTATCGTCTTTCTCAATGTTAATTCCACCATTTGCTTTGGAATTTTTATTCGTCTGCTCATCTTGAGTGGGAGTTGTTTCTCTCTCTCTGCCTGATTATTCCTGGCTAGTCATGGTATAGTTGCCTCCACCCGGTCTCATTCATTCTCACGCCAGTACGAACCTCCTCCCCGCGGCTTGGGGCTCCCGTGCCATGTTGTTTTTGTTGATACGGAAGATCCAGTTACTGCCCCGGGTTTGCTTCCTCCTGTACTGTTTCTGTAGGTGGGCGCCTTCACGCGCGCTGTAGTCCTGGGAGAATGTACAGGTTACTTTTGTTCTTGGGCCGCCCCCAGGTTAGCACCGTGAGGCTGGTGCAGATTCATCCGAACACGTGGGCTGCGTTTGATCCCCGTCACCCACAGATTCTGCACCCCGTTGCCAGCAGGTGCAAGGCTCCTTTCTGTCTGCTCATAACTGTGAGTGGGTCTCATTGTCCTGCTACAATCCAAGGAGGCGACTCCTTCTGCTTTTGTTAATTTTAATTTGTAAAATTTTATCAGTTACTGTCGTGTTCATAAGGAGGAGGGGTTCCCTCGAGATAGGAACGTGTGATGCCCTTTTGCTTAGAAGCCCCAGGAGTCATGTCTTCGATTGGATCCACTATTCAGTGGTAACTTGCCTCTCATTTCTGTTTGTCGCGTGACCGGAACAGGTCCCTCCCTCACTGTGTTTTAAAAGTTCACCGCGATTCTGATAAAAATAATCTGTAATTAATTTATTCGTATCGGTAAATGTTTAACAGCAGGACTAAAAACACTTTCAAATCACACTTTGCGCTAGCCAGCTCAAGGACCGGACAGATGCCAAAATATTTTTCATTTGTGTTTTGGTATTTCGTATTTGCTAAATATGAGCCATCATGTGATATATTTACATATATATGATGAGCATGAATCAAAACATTTTCCCTCTGATTTTCCTAATTGGTTGTGGAAGGAAAAATATCTTTAATCTTGTTTGTAAATGATGTTTAATTTCCTTAGCCTTAATTGGTGGCAGTAGGAAACACTCTTCATTGGTAAAACACATACAGGAAGATCTTGTTTACAGGCTTAATATCCTTAGCTAATGATTCTAGCACCTGGAGCTACCCTCCTATACGACTTGACTCAAGTGGTAACACTGGTAAGGTGAGTTCATACACCTTGTAAATTATAGACCTGTGTGGTGTATGGGGGGGAAAAACATCGTGGGGAGATGAATTAAGTCAAGTTTTAGCAAAACACGTTTGTGGGTAGTAATCAGACATTTTCCCCAAATACGGCTTGTCAGGCTCGTGTCGACTGTTACCAAGGGACAGGCCAGCGTGACACATCAAGGGAAAGCGATAACTACACGAGTTCTTGGAATAAAACTACCCCCGGTTGCAACAGCCTTTTGGAACGAGAGGCCCCGCCTTGAAAATTTGCAATTGGCATTTTGCACCCAAATCTTGTTCGCATCTCTCGCACCCTCGTGCCACTTCCCAAAGGCTGAAAGAACCCTTTCAACGTGTGTTTACGCTTGTATTTAAAATAAGGAAAAGTCACCTCACGACTGAAATCACCGAGATTTGTGACAAGGGCTCTTTTGAGGAAAAGTGGATCCGGCCACACACAGTGAGAGCAGAGCAAGAGCGTGCAGGCAGGCACAGACAAGGCTTGCTACCCATGCTGCCCCTCGCAAATCAAAACACACCCCGGGCCTGTGTGGGGCCCAAGGTATGAGGGAGGTACAGCTGAATTGTAGGAAAGGCTTCCGGGTAGCTAGATGATAGGTGTTTGAAAATGCGGAAGGCCTAGGAACCCCATCCTGTTATCATTCCGTTTTTTCCCCACAAAAGGAACAGTAAACGAAAGCACTCTTGTACCTCCCTTCTCTCCTCACCTGCCTGCTTCCCTTCCGTGGTCCACTCAGGATCCAGGAGGACAGGACTCTTGATCCTCTCAGGAAACTTGTTTATACGTGGAAGTAAGCGATCTGATTAGCCTTGTCACCATTTGGCCCTGCCTAATTCAGATGTTATTGGTGCTCCTAAAGCTCTGTGGACCTTTTATTACCCAGCTTTCCTGTTGTAGTGGGAAACTACACTTTGATTAATTGTTGATTGCTACAGAAGTATTGAAAGTTTTTTTTTTGTATGTCTGTCAAAACAAAAGGAAAAAAAAAGAAGGAAGGAAGGAAGGAAGAAAGAAAGAAAGAAAGAAAGAAAAAGAAAGAAGAAACAAAGAAAGGGAAAGAGAAAGGAAGGGAGAAAGGAAAGGGAGAAAGCAAGAAAACAAGAAAGGAAGAGACAGACTTTAAATTATTGAAAGAAAAAGGAAGAAAGGAAGGAAGGAAGGAAGGAAGGAAGGAAGGAAGGAAGGAGAAAGAAAAGAAAAGAAAAAAAGAAAAAGAAAAAGGGAAAGGGAAAGAAAGGAAAGGAAAGGAAAAGAAAGGAAAGGGAAGGGAAGGAAAGGAAAGGAAAGGGGAAGGGGAAGGAAAGGAAAGACGAAAGGAAAGGAAAGGAAAGGAAAGGGGAAGGGGAAGGAAAGGAAAGATGAAAGGAAAGGAAAGGAAAGGAAAGGAAAGGAAAGGAAAGGAAAGGAAAGG
>NW_026057584.1:16667057-16686910 GCF_023721935.1 Panthera uncia
GGAAAGGAAAGGAAAGGAAAGGAAAGGAAAGGAAAGGAAAGGAAAGGGGAAGGGGAAGGGGAAGGAAAGGAAAGGCAAAAGGAAAGGAAAGGAAAGGGGAAGGGGAAGGGGAAGGAAAGGAAAGGAAAGGAAAGGAAAGAGCACAGGAAGAAATTCAACAACAAATAGCTCCACAAAAGACAGGGATATAGTGAGTGATGTACAGAACGTGGCTAAGAGTGTTTTATCATTTGTTGCTCTGTCATAGTGATTGTCATAAAAGGCATAATTAGAATAGAGAATCAAAAGCCATGTTGCAAACAGTGTAGTCCAGTGAATACAGATACATCTCTTTGGGAAAAACGTATTTATTTATAAAACAAAATGGTGGCGGTGGATCAGAGAATCTAAAGAGGAAAGACCCTTTTCCTAGATATTTTGGAAAAAGCATTATTTCACAGAGGCTGACTGTGCATTGATACGGAATCTTCGTGGCAAGACAAAGATCCGTTTTGTCCTGCATTCATTTCAAAATAATATCTACAGTCGAACAACTGCAGCCTCATCCCCTTTAGTGTGGATTTGAAAATGAACTGAAAGCGGTTTCCAAATGCAAGTTCACATTTGAATGACAATTGGAGTCACAAAGACTAACAAAAGTTATTTGTTGCACGCCAACCAATTGCTCTGGGTTCACAAAGGTGTCTTGTATGAAACCTGTTGGGCTGTACTGTAAAATTTGGTTCAAATAATGATTATAAACATTGTGATCACTGCAAACAGAATCCTTCCATGATGAAAGGATAAAACGATAAGACGTAAAAGCTGGAAGCGTGCTTTGAAGTTTGCTAGCCAAGCATTTCTTAAAGTGTGGTCTGCGGACACAGACTGTTAATTGAAGAACGCGCAGGAAAGATATGGCAGAAGATGGGGGTCATTTCTGGGCAAATTATTTTTTTGAAAGCTTTGCTCAAACTTATAAGCTTTGTTTTTTTTGTTTTTTTTGTTTTTTTTTTGCAAGACTTTTCAGACCCTTTAATATAAGTGCACTTAAGAAGTGCATTTTGCTTCTCCAAGTAAGAGAGTTCCCCCGAATTTAGTGTGCACAAGTATACATAGAGTACGTGCGGACGTCTTAAGTATGAGCAGGTGTGTGTGTGTGTGTGTGTGTGTGTATCTGTGAATTGATGTTCCATGGGAAACATTTAAAAAATTATATTACTTAATGCTCCTGTCTCATTAGGTTAGAAACTGGGGGTCAAAGCAGTTTGAGGGTCTGGGCCATAGCCATTGAACCATGCAGCGGCTGAATTGGTCCTGGAGCTCAGGGCTTCACGTCTCCATCCCAGAGTTCTTTGCACGGTGCCATAAAGCAAAGATGAGTGACACCCATGGTGGTCACCATGGTTTTACATTACAGATAGAAAGAAGATTCCTAATATTCCTCCACTGACCTCCTAAAATGTCAAGCGTTTTATTTTACTCTTAGGGGCCAAGGGCATTTATGTGATTGTACTGCAGCCTGACATGGCTGGGGAGAATACTATATTTAGCCATTTCGCTGACAGCATCCAGGGCGGCAAGAAGCAGGATGAAAAACTAGTCTCCTTTAAGTGTCTGTGTTAAAGACAGAGATTAGGAAAAGTCTGGATTGATTCTTTTCTGTTCAACATGTATACATGGCAATTTTACTGAATTCAGGAAATCTGATTCAGCTTCTGCACGTCTCCCAGGCCCCCAGACCACGCCAGTGTTGCAGGTTTGTGGACCGTACTTTTGAGGAGCGGGGGACTGGATGATGGGATCGGGAAGCAAGGTTTTCTGCGTGTGTACGCGAAGGCTGGGAAGAGAGAACGGGGCGGAATACAGAGGCTAGCACAAGCCTCTCAATTTGTTCTTTCCCAGTTTTGCCAAGGAGAGGAGAAACAGAGGCAAAACTTATCCCATACTGGAATCAAACTTAATCCCTGGCTCTAAATTATGGAATATTCCATAATTCCATAATTTAGCCACTCTCTTCTTTCTGGATCTTCTATTTCATTCGCCCATATTCCTCTCTGAGACCGGGGAAAGACCCGAAGACGGGGTTTTTCTCTTCTACTCACTATCTCTTTCTTAACTTTGAGAACCCTTTCTGGAGAGAATCACCAGGGTTTAATTACACCACACGGACAGGACACGTTTTTAAATTGAGGGATCATCATAAATTCCCATTTTAGGTGTGTTCTTCTCTGGGGCTCAGTCTTCTGATCTATTCACGGGACTAAAAAAAATATATATATATATATATATATATATATATGATTGTAAATGAGACAATATGTGTGGATGTACTCTGTAAAACATTCTACTCCATTCACTCCTTTTTGCTCTTTGTTCCTGAAATCAATGAATGCAATTTGGGACTGGAAGTGAATACAAATTTTGGACGCCAGAAAGATCTGCAGTAAACTGTGCGGTTGTTTTGTCTCTATTGTTACTGAGACAGGCACCTGTTCCCACAGGCCTGTGTCTTTCCAGAAACAAACACATACTTCCCCTGCTGGGGAATAAGTGGGTGCATATGGCCGTGGGCAAAAGCGTTTTGCTGTGGAAACAACAGTTTCACCCTTTTTTTTTTTTGGAGTCCCTTGCTATTTTTAATTAAAGACATAATAAGGTATATTTTAGGCAAAAGCTTTATGTAGACTGTCAAGGAATACATTTTCTCTCGTTGCACCATATCTTAAAAATTCCCCTTGGACAAGAAAAACTCCAGAGAGAGCAGAAAACAGTGGGGTGGGAGCCAGCAGCACAGTCAATTGGGACATTCTTGATTCCTGAGATACACAAAACAGATTTGTTAACATGTCTTCATGGGCGGGACTAGTTCTACAAGGAGGGGAGAGAGGGCTGTGCCAATGAGTGTCAGTTGTCACCGAAAAGGGAATGTTTGTCTTAGTTGCAACGGGGCCCGTAGAGGGGAGGGGGACGTGAACAACCCAAACTAGCCGACTGTCTCCCCACATTCAGGCACAGACGACACCACGAACAGGAGCATCTGGGTTTAGCATCAGGCCCTGTCATCTCATGGTTGGCTAAACTGAACTGACTTAGCTTTTCTGCGCCTCAGTTTTCATGTTCGGAAAATGGGCACAGTAATACTTGCTTTGAGAATTCAAATGAAAATAAAAAATAACTCATGTGAAACACACTTAATATAATAAGTACTAAGGAACTTGTTGTCATTTTATTTTTAGTATCTATTTTACTGCTTACTCTACAAGTTTTGCTGATTTTCTTATTTTCTTTCCAGGTCTTTGTTAACACTACCCTTGCCCTGCCCTGTGGCATTAGACGTTTGCTCTCCCCGTTGTGGTGTTGATGGTCTCTCGGAATTCACACCTCCCTCCCCATCTCCCATCCCTGTTTCCTCATCGTCCCGTTGTTAAATTCTATTGTACACTTATCTTCACAAAGCCAGCAGGAGGGCGCCGTCCCGTTGGGTGTCCCAGGTACAGAGCCGAGGCACAGAGCCAAGTCATAATTATTTTCTAGAAAGTTGTTTTTTCAGTGCTCATGTAGCACATCCTAAATCCTGTGCACGTAGGGCCGGGGATTAGTTAGAAAGTGTTAAAGTATTTTCTGTTACTGCTGTGCCTCCCATAACCTTGAAAAATTCATTTTCACTCTTCTCTTCTCACTTCCCTAATGGAAAGATTAGAAAGATAATATCAGGAAGGTGCTATCTAAATATGAAATGATGTATAAAAGAAACATCAGACAACGTCTGTCAGAAGCTGCTGATTCTCCCAACCATATGTTTTTCTGTGACCTTCAATCTCCTTAGGATTGGTCCAGGAGTCAATATACAAGTCAAGAAGTACTTCGGTTCTCCAGAGATTTCTTAGGGTGGCTGTTCCGCTTGTCTTGTTGCTGGCAGATTTTCAATCACTTGTTCAATGAACTGGGCCCCAGGTTCCTGAGAACGGAGCGGGTTGATGTTGGGACTTAAATGAATTAATACATGCAAAGAGTGTAGAAGGGTAGCCGGCATAAGGTGAATACTGAATCAAGTGTTAGCCATTAGCATTCGCTTTGGAAAGTCTGACCTTTGCTCGCCTATTTGCTTCCAATGTATTGCTTAGCTCTTCTCTTCAGGACCCACCATTCGACGTTGTTCTCTGGGACCCAGACTCAGGCTTACTAATCAGCGCCTTGTAGACCTTACCCTGGGGTTCTCATCTATCTCTCCCAGTTTTGCCCCAGCTATTTCTTTCTTAAAAAAAAAAAAAAAAGTTTTTATTTATTTATTTTGAGAGCGAGAGAGAGGAGGGAGAGAGGCAGCGCGAGAGAGAATCCCAAGCAGGGTCCGTGCTGTCGGTGCAGAACCTGACATGGGGCTTGATCCCTTGAACCGTGAGATCATGACCTGAGCCAAAATCAAGAGTCAGATACTTACCTGACTAAGCTACCCAGGTGCCCCTCTCCCAGCTATTTCTATCGTAGATTTAACTCAGGCGCTTTGCAATCCTTTGCCTTTGCCCCCCCCCCACCCCCAAACCCCCTCACTGACAGCGAGAGGGTGAATCCAGTTGCCCAAACTTTATCTGTTCTGATAAAGTAAAAGTTGAGATAGTGTCTTGTTGGGGCTGGGGGGAGGGTGGAGGTCAAGTGCAACCCAGTAGGCTCACCCAATCCCCCTGGATTCTCCTAGGCCACAGGGAGCACCTAATAATGACCTTGGAGTTGGGTCATTTTTCAAACCCAAGAGCAAATTGTTTCCTATCATTTGAAACGTCCTCGTGAGCAGAATCATTCTAAATTTTCACACTTGCAACCCCCTAAAAGGTGTGTGAATACTTTAATATAACATTTCAGAACTGTAAGATGATGGCTTTGTGCTTGTTGTTTACCCAGTGCTTGGCACTTTAGTGACGGTAAACGTATAAAATTGCTTCATAAATGACTTAAATAGAGATTGTATATATTTCTAGGTCTAGATTTCTCTTTTCTCACAACCATAATCATCTATCCTAGTTAAATTATATTTTTCTTTCTTTGCAATGAACTTTTCTTAAATAGTCCCTTTTTCTCCTTTGCCAGAGCTATTTTCATTTCAAAGTCACAACTTCTCAACTGGGGATCATTACTTCCCTGCTTTTTAGCCAATAATTTCTATTTGAGCTCTATACAATTTTCATTCTTCTTGAGTCTCTGCATCCTTTGAACTTTATATTTATGATGAAAATTAAAACTCACTTTCACATGTTTTCCAAGGAAGGAAATTTCATTTAAGCAATTATTTTGCACATGACTTTCTGTTGTGTAGCAGCCTTGTAGGCAATCCCCAGGCAAAATCTGGCTGAATGGGAGGTTTTTCTTCAGCCTCAACCTGTCCCCTTTCCTGAGACAGTTCATGTTCAAGGCCACCTGAGTGGTTCTTTTGTAGGCTTGCCTCTAAGGCCTCACTGCGCACTCTAGACTAGGAGTCCCAAACTCAAATGTCCACAGGAAGGAAGTAGTTAAAGGGAATGAGTGAAACCCCAGGGTGGAAATAGTTGGGATTATGGTGAACTAGAGACTGGGTACCCTATCCAAACTGGGTAGCCGTTATTCCATTCCAATATATTATTGCCAAACCATTATTCCAGATCTGAATATTTTTTAAGAGAAGCCTGTCATTTAGATTCAGTTAAAAATTAATGTGAACAGGGGCGCCTCGGTGGCTCAGTCGGTTAAGCGTCCGGCTTCGGCTCAGGTCATGATTTCATGGTTTGTGAGTTCGAGCCCCACATCAGGCTCTGTGCTGATAGCTTGGAGCCTGGAGCCTGCTTCGGATTCTGTGTCTCCCTCTCTCTCTATCCCTCCTCAGCTAGTGCTCTGTCTCTCTCTGTCTCTCAAAAATAAATAAATGTTAAAAAACAATTAATGTGAACAAATAACGCATGAATCCAACAAAACATGTAAACCTGTTGGCCTTTTGAGATCTTTCCCTTCTACCCCTAAGTGTCTGTGACATCAACACTTATCTGTCCTGAGTTGTACCTTTCTCGGCTGGGATTAAAATGAGTAAAAGTAATAACTACTCATAAAAATACAAATAATATATTATAAAGTAGAAGTTGACCACCTCAGAGTGGAATTAGCAGTAGAATAAGAGGCATATTATCAGCGTGGCACATTATTTAACAAACAAACAAACACACATAAAAACTGGGCCAACTAAATGGCTCAGTTGGTTAAGCGTCCAATTCTTGATCTCAGCTCAGGTCTTGATCTAAGGGTTGTGAGTTCAAGCCCCGCATTGGGCTCTGCACTGAGCATGAAACCTACTTAAAGCAAAAACCAAACGAGCAAAAACAAAACACGAGGAAACAGAAAACTAATTTTGCATTTTGACAGGCGTGTTTTGGCTCTATCAGAATGCAGTGCTTTCACTGGGTCCAGGTATGCCACCAGTGGCTATTAAAACTGAACATGCTCCCTGTTTCTTTTTCCTTCTAGGTGTATCTTTACCTCATCCTCAACCACCAGAATTCAATGAAATGAGTGTTGAAGAATACCGGGGAGAAAGCATATGTTTCCCACCACTCTGTAGGGATAGGCTCAATGTTCTTTGTTCATGATGGCAAAAGTCAGGAACAAATATACCAAATAAGCTGATAATGACAGCAACGGAAAAAGTAGTCAAGTCTCTTTCATCCTTTCCTGACAGACTTTCCTCTTGGTTTTGGACTTAGCCAAGAACAAACTTCTAGGAAAGCTCTGAACCTCTTTTCTATGACTGCATATGAAAGACCACACAAGCACACACAGAATGGGAATTTATGACCATAACCTCAATTTAACAAATTTCCTGTATGTGTGGTGTAATTAAGGACCTGGTTATTCTCTCCAACAAGGGTTCTCCAAGCTAAGACAAATGTACTCCTTTGAAACGATTTATTTTTGGAACCTAATTATCAAATACAGAAGTTTGTGCGTTTAGCCATAGTTTATCTACCCTGTTGCAAACAGGATAGGCCACCAGCTCAGACTCTGCTCTGTACCAACAACCGAACGCCTAGAAAGTTGTTGATTTATCTCTCTGTCTGTCTCTTTTCTGAGGAAGAGGAAAACTTGACTGCAAATTAACCTTAACAAATGTTGTGCCCAACTCTGCCTTTGAAGACCTAAGATATTTTTAAGTGGGGATATATTGGGTTGTTTCAGATTTTTGGGAAAAGGAGTGGGCCTTCTTCTAAATGGCAGGGGAGAGAAACAACAAAACAACAACAACGACAACAACCAGACATTCGATGAATTACACTCACTTTTTCCCTGTATGTAAACTAAACGTTGCGTGAATCTGAGGCACTAACTTGAGATTATGAGTCTGGTTTTAGTAAATGAGAACACACTTCTGTATTGGTTAAAATAAAACAAAACAACAAGACTTCATTCACAGAATTAAGAGAATTTCAAACTACAGACTCAACTCAGTTCTGAATTATACATCTTGGAACACTGGTAAGTCAAATATTTGAGCGTCTGCAAAACTAAGCCTTCCCATTTCAATTACAACCTATTATAAGTCTGTTCTTCTTTATAAGAGTGATGTCAGGACAGCAGTATGTCTCTTGCTCTGCGAAGGTAGATCTTCAAAAGGCATCTAGCTGGATGGGCTCATTTCGAGAGTACGAGAAGGAGCTTCAGTTTGAGCATAGAGCTCAGAAAATAAGTGTTAAAACCTGTATCCTCCAGGAAACGATTTCAAACCCAGTCTGCGTTCTTTAGAAGTCATTTTTATAGAAGTGGATGTTCACTGCTTCCTGTTAGATCAGATTTCATGGCTTTTGGTTTCAGAAACTTAGGAAGTCACTATAGGCAGTCCCCGAATGACTTCCCTGTACTTCAGGGTAGCAGGGCTGGTGGGCTGATCAAAATGAGAAGGGTCTGTATCACTCTGGTTCTTTGATCAGCTCACGAGAGCTCGGCCAACCCACACTGCATCAAAGACACATTCTGACACCACTATGGGTTTACACATCATAATTTATGTTGCTTCGGAGGGAACATGGATACAAGAGTCCGCTTTGGGATCCTAGAACCCACCTCACCCAACTAAACTCTGGCAGAGAAAACAGACGATCTCTGATCCAGTTTATTAGTAGTGGCTTTGTGATTCTGGAGAAAAGATCCCCAGGGACTGGCACGGGGAAGAGAGTGCCCAGGCGAGGCTGGAGGTTCCCAGTGCAGTAACTGTGCCCAAGGCAGTGCTTGAATGGCAAGGAGACCAGACAAAGACCAGGGATGGAGAAAACACCTTATGAAGACCCAAGGATACAGTGGTTCCTGTGTCTTCATTGACTCTCATTGACTCTTCATTGACTCTCATGGTTACCCTTTGTATCATTAACTATTGATATATCACAATCCATATAAAAATGCAGTGGCTTGAAATTGATCATTCACTACTGTCCATGAGCCTACAGGCTGGTTAAATGGTTCTTCTCAGTCCAGCTGGACTCACTCATGCATCTGTGGTCGATTGCCATTGCGTATATGGTTCTGCTGATCTCAGCCATGTCACAACTCTACTCAAAGGATTTCAAAGGCTCCCTATTACCTCCTTAGGAATGCTCAAATCTGTTTGGACTTAAGACCACTTCACTTTCTTAGAAATCATGGAGGACCTAGGGGGGCCTGGGTGGCTCAGTCTGTTAAGGATCTGACTCTTGGTTTCCACTCAGGTCATGATTTCACCATCGTGAGATTGAGCCTTGAGTCAGACTTTACACTGAGTGTGGAACCTGCTTTACGTTCTCGCTCGCTGCCCCTCCCCCACTCTCACTAGGGCACATGCGCTCCCTCTTTCTCTCTAAAATAAATAAAAATAAAAACCCTTGGGAACCTCAAAGATCTTTTGTTTTTGTGGGTTATATTCATAAATATTTATCATGTTTGAAGTTGAAACAGAAATTTAAAAACATTGATTGATTGGTTTAAAAATTAAACTTTGACATTGACAGAAATAATGAAAAATGACTATATTTTTCAAAACGAGCAAACAAACAAACCATTAGCAAGAAGAGTGGTGGTGATTTACGTTTTTGCAAACTTCTTTAATGTCTGGTTTAACAGAAGACAGCTGGGATCTCATATCTGCTTCCTAATTCCATTTGCTCTGATGTCATGTGTCAGGTAGCCTCTGGAAAACTCCACTGTGAACTTGTGAGGATGTGCAAATGGAAAAGGTAAATAAAATTTTAGTATTGTTCTGAAAGTAATTTCCACCTCGTGGACAAAGGTCGGTGACAAGAGGGGTTCCTGGACCCAACTTTGAGAACCCTGGTCTACAGGCGCAAGTATGAACTTTCTGCTTTCTGTTGGAAAGACTTCCACGATTTTGGCTTACAGTCCCCCTAATGTGACTGCATTCAAATTTCTCTCTTGTTGTTTACTGGCTCCGTAACTTGGGCAAGTGATCGAATCCCCCTATCTATATAATGGGCATATACTCACCTCACTCATGGGGTTGTTATGTGACTTAGATGTTCTGGATAAAACCACTCAGCATCGTGCTAGACACATTGTAAACCCTCAGTAAAATGTTGCTATTATTACTGTTTTAGGTAGTTACATTTCATTTAATAGATATTAGTCTAAATGCTTTCACTGGAGAAAACATTTTTTTTTTAATTTTTTTTTTAACGTTTTATTTATTTTTGAGACAGAGAGAGACAGAGCATGAATGGGGAAGGGGCAGAGAGAGAGGGAGACACAGAATCTGAAGCAGGCTCCAGGCTCCGAGCCATCAGCCCAGAGTCCGACGCGGGGCCTGAACTCATGGACCGCGAGATCGTGACCTGAGCTGAAGTCGGACGCTTAACCGACTGAGCCACCCAGGCGCCCCAAGGAAAAAAACTTTGTTTAGACACTGTCATCAAAGCTGCATATAATACTGCCAATACCCCTCAGAATAGTATAGTTGTTACGGGAAATGAAAGACTAATTTATTCATTTCATGAATGTTTATTGAGGAATTATTATGTGCTCTCGAGTGCTCTTAACTTTGAGAGGACTTCCTAGTCTAGGCTTGAGTAACAGGGAAAAAACCCATGAAGGTGTATTACAGCTGGGTCTTGCTAATTATAAACCTCATCACGGGCAAAGGAAACATGAAGAATGGTATTCTAAGAAGGAAATTTTTAGCGCGGAGTCAGCGAATGTTTTCCAGAAAGAGCCAGATAGGAAATACTTTTCACTTTGTGGATCATCTGGTCCCTGTAGCAACTTCTCAACACTGCCATTGTGGCTCCAAAGCACCATGGATAATACATAAGGGAATAAGCATGGCTGTGTTCCAACAATGCTTCATTTATGGACACTGAAATTTGATTTCATATAATTTTACATGCCCCATAATATCAGTTATCTTTTGACATTTTCTCCCCTTGACCATTTAAAAATGCAAAAAGGATTGTTAGCTTCTGGGACCATGCAAAACAGGCAATGGTAAGATTTGGCTCGTGGGCTGTAGCTTGCAAACTTTTGCTCTGGGGCAAGGGTTTCGTGGTGAGAACCTCTTCTGTTGGGGAAAATGAGTTATCTGTACAGAGCAGTTTGTAAGTGAGTTATCTAGGCAGGCATTTGTTACCTTGCGGGAGATAAGGATGAAGGTAAGCCTTGGATACCTGAATAATGACGATAATAATAGTAATTATGACCACGAAATATGGGCATCAGTTTAGAGTATTTTTTTGTGTGTGTGTGTGTGTTCAAGGAATGGAAACACAATTCATTTTGGGGGGAGTCAAGTACTTTCAAATTTGGGAATTTTAAAAAAAAATTTTTTTTTAACGTTTATTTATTTTTGAGACAGAGAGAGACAGAGCATGAACGGGGGAGGGGCAGAGAGAGAGGGAGACACAGAATCTGAAATAGGCTCCAGGCTCTGAGCAGTCAGCACAGAGCCGGACATGGGGCTCGAACTCACGGACAGTGAGATCGTGACCTGAGCCGAAGTTGGACGCTTAACCGACCAAGCCACCCAGGTGCCCCTCAAATTTGGGAATTTTTATCTCTATTAAAACCAGTCCTAGAATCTAGTCCCAAGAGGTCAGGTAGAAAGGAGTTGAGCGGTTCTGCAGAATAGAGGAATAAAGTGTTTTATTGGGATCGGAATACTAATTGAGCTGTTGCTTGTGGGGTTTGAGGCAGGCCCTGGGCTTTCTGGGACTTGGGCAGAGAAGAGCAGAGGAACAGGAATTTGGATCCAAGCAGTACCGAGCTGCCATAGAGTGGCCTCACATTAGAGAGAGCCAGCAGGGCATTTGCAGACCAGGCCTGGTTGTGGATTTTAAGAGGGTAATAACTGAAGTAGGGCTCTAAATTCGCCTTTCCTGCATTGCTACTTTCTGGCGTGATCCTTAGAGCCTCTAAAGAACAGTAAAGCGTTAAACCTGGTTGTAAGTTTGGATTAATGGTGTTTTCAGAATTAAGTAAAGGACTTTGTTCTTGCTTGAGGCAAGGTGGTACTAGAAGTGACAACGGGACAACGGCCTAGAGAGGCACTTAGCAGATATCAAAAGGGGGCAAGAGAGGACACTTGCGTGACTGAGGAGAACAAGGGACAGATAGCAAGTGGCTGTCAAGATGTGTATTCACATCTGGGAATTCCCAGCGGTATTGGGGATGTTGCAGAACTTTAGGCAGTGACATATAAGAAGAACATGTGTTTTGTTTATTTTTATAGAAATGTGGGCATCAAAAGAAAAGAGACCAGGACACTGGAATTTTAGGACAGTAGGGATAATAATTCCTTGCTATGGAGAAAACTGTCATCAGAGGTACGTTTTCAAAAGAGATTTTGTGAGCAGGATGAGAGGTCCCTCTGAGAGAGAACTGAGTAAGGAAACCGAGTAGGAGACTCTTACACAAGAAATAAAAGAACATGAGTGAGGGCAGGGCTATGAGACTGGAGAAGAGTACAGAAGCACCAAACGTTTCGGAGGGCTCTGGTGCCTCGTGGATGTAGACAGTCAGAGGGGGAAGTGTTTCTGGAACCACAGGCTGAAGCCGCAAGGGCATGTTCTCATGTGGCTGCCTGCCAACAGAGACAAAGCAATTTGTTACTGACGATGCTCAGGTTTCTGTCCAGTCTGCCTTGGACCTGGTCAGTTTCCTTAAACACTCTTTGAAACCGGGTGAGCATGTGTATCTGAGACATGTGTGTCTCACACAGTTACCTTTTTGCTTTCCTTTTGGTGAGGGTTTGTAAGAGCTATTCTCGTAGCAACTTCCAAATCAACAAAACCGTAGTCATCATGCTCTGTGGCGTGTCTGTAAACTTATTTCACTTGTAAGTTTGTAGCTCTCTGACCGCCTTCACCCAATTCGCCCCCTCTCTACCCTTTGCCTATGGCAACCAGTAATCTTTTTTCTGTTTCTATGACTTTTTTTGTTTTTTGATTACCCATATAAGTAAGAACATACAGTATTTGTCTTCGTCTGATTATTTAACTATGCGTAATACCCTCCGGGTCCATCCATGCCGCTGTAGTCGCGAGGATTTCCTTCATTTTTCGTGGCTAAATAGTGTCCAATTCCACCCTTTATCTGTCTGTCTTATCCAAGTTGCCCTCCGCCTCCTAAGATAACAATCTTAGAGCCCAACTTTAGAGAAATATCACGCCTTTCTCTCTAGATCCAGCGCTGTCCAGTGGAGCAATCTATAATGAAGAAATGGTCTAGATCTGTGCTTTCCAATAAGGTAGCCCACAACTACATTTGGCTAGCAGGCAGCTGAGAAGTGGCTGGCGAGGCTGAGGAACCAGTATCTAATTTAACTTAAATTTACATTAAATAGCTCCATGTGCCAAGCGGCCGCCATAATGAACGGTACAATTCCGGATTCCAGTGTCCCTCATCTCACCCAAACCCTGGACTCCTGGAAGTTATAATCTGGGGAGCATTTTTACATATTTATCTAGTCCATTTGAATCAGTAGACATGGCAGGTAGGTATAGGCAAGCACGTGCCCTCACTGGGATTCTTTCATGAGTTCCTTCTAGGAATCATGCTGGCAAACTGATTTAAATCATACTGCATAAGTGAAAGGAGCCGGATGCGACTAATTATATGAAGTGGAGTAGTTCAGGTTCAATTCTTTAAAAATTGCATAATAAAACTTGGGTATTTAGCAACATGACTGTTAAAAATCTAAATGTAATACTCTCCTCTTTAGCCCTTTGATTCATGTTTGAATGACATCTGTTTATTATGGACCCTCTTGACTCCTGATCGGTGTCACTGCAGTTTTATTGTCTGGTAACCATTTTGGCTCCAGGCCTCGTGGAGAAGTCTTGAAAAAGCTTCGGACCCCCTTGCGGGCGACCTTTCCAGTTATCATGCGAAAATGTATCTATCTGACCTTGCTGTTTCTTGAATCCCCGCCCTGTGTTTGGCTAGTTACATTTTAAGTTGGCTTGTGCTAAGATGTTAATCCGCACTGTTTAATCACTGTCAGATAATACATTGGCATTCTAGAGCAGAAGACTTCAGTGTCTGAAGCCAAAGAAAGGACCAACACAGGAGTTTTCCAGTTTTCCCTGGCCAGTACCTGAGCAGCATAACAGTAGAGGACAAGATGTGCAGATCTAATTCAATAAATATTTAGAATGTGACAATGATGTGTGAAGTTTGGGGTAAAGAAAATCAACTCTCTTTCTCTCTCTTTGTGTTTCTTTTTCTTTCTTTTCTTTTCTTTTCTTTTTTTTTTTTTTTGTGCCAGTAAAGTTACAGAGCAAGCCCCTCTGACATCTGTAAAGTTGAGTCTAATAATATTTGCGATTTATTTGTCTTTTTTCTAAAGACTTCAAAGTATCATGTAATTAGACCCTGGTGTTTTTAGTAAGTGTATTTTTTAAATTCTAAACTATTCAGGCAAGGAGATAGAGATATTTGCTAACCTTATGGTTTGTAGGTAGGTAGATGATAGATAGATAGATAGATGGATAGATAGATATAGAGACATACAGCTATAGATAGACACATACATACACACATACATCTGGGTACATACACACATATACGTATATTCCTCCCACCCCACATTAGGTAACTATGGCATATTGTTTCCTTTACTGGGAGTTCAGAAGCTTTACCATTTACTGGGGCAAGTCTCAGTCACCCTTAGCCTCAATTTCCTTACAAAATGGGGCTAACCATACTTATCTCTGAGGTCATAGAGAACATTAAATAAAATAATATATGGGGAAACACTAAAAGAGAAAGCTGCCTAAGGTTAATATATCTGATGGGGGCAGAGGTGGGAATTGCTTTCTCCAACATGAGTATGAATATTTGTGCTCAAGTCTGATTGGACAAATGTGCTAGGAAGCATATGGATACATATTCTGGACAGATGGCTGATATATTCTGCGCTGCACATGCATGGCTTTCTATGGAGTTGCTTTAGCATGAAGAGCCTCTTTCAGGAATCTTTATGGGGCTAAACTATGTTAGGTGAACCTCAACAAACAGGAAGCCGGAGGCTTGAACCTAATGCAAACATTTTCACGGACGTTCAGCACACCGAGTGTAAATAACATCTTGAATGCCACCAAATGTCAATACCGATGCTTAATGGTATTACATAAATTCAGCTTTAATTGAGCAAAGCTAAATCCAACCAAATGGACCTGTTTATATCCTCAAGTACTGAAATGAAGCCTAAATCATGGAGATTTTATGCCTTATGTCTGAGATGTCCCCTTATAAGAGACACACACACACAGATACACACACATACATATGTACACGTACATGTATATTTCCTCGGCTTGACAATTCTTATCTACTTGAGAGCAAAGTCTAAAGTAAACAGCCGTCCTCAGTTACCAGCTATTGCAAGGGCTACTCTGAGGAACAGAGGAAGAGTGATTTATGCAGGACGAGAAATTGTTTATATTCTGTGACACAGTGTGTCCCTGATCCATTAAAAATTAGTAACCAAATCTATCTGTAACAACCGTAAGAAATCACATGGGTTCAGGGGAGGTTCAGTTTCCGGGTGCTAGCACATTTACGACTTGGAAATAGATAATTTGGAAATTTTAAGCAGGCTGCTGAAAAGACTAGATATGAGGTACTCCTCCTGGACACTGTCACTTCTGTGAAGTCCTGGAGTTGGCCTGGACAACGGTTTTCAGGCACAAAATCAAATACACAGAGCTTCTGCTGTTCCGGTCAGATGCCTGATATAAAATTAAATTCAGAGGCACCTGGGCGGTTCAGTTGGTTAAGCACCAGCTCTTGGTGATGGCTCGGGTCATGATCTCATGGTTCGTGAGTTCGAGCCCCACATCAGGGCGTGCTGTGCAGAGCCTGCTTCCGATCTTCTGTCTCCCTCTCTCTCTGCCCCTCCCTCCCCTCTCTCTCTTTCTCTCTCTCTTAAAAAAAGTAAAAAAAAAAAAAAAAATTATAAAAAATTAAATGCTTATATGTGTAAAATAGAAAAAAGGATGAAATGGGGTGCCTGGGTGTCTCCGTTGGTTAAGCGTCCAACTTGGGCTCAGGTCATGATCTATGGTCTGTGAGTTTGAGCCCTGGGTCGGGCTCTGTGCTGACAGCTCAGGGCTTGAAGCCTGTGTCGGATTCTGTGTCTCCCTCTCTCTCTCTCTCTCTGCCCCTACCCTGCTCTTGCTCTGTCTCTCAAGGGCGAATAAGCATTAAAAAAATGTGAAAGGATATCACAGCTGGTGAACAATAAGCATTTTTGTTTTAGAAAGGAGCTGTTTGGGAGATGGGTGGCTGCTGTCCTATTAAAAAAATCTAGAAGAGAAATTGCAATTTTTCTTCCATGAAAACCAAATCTGGTTATTAAAACTTTGATTTTCAAAGGAAATGTCTGCTTGCCTAGAGCTGAAATTTCTGATTTGCCACTTAGGTGCTTTCCTCCTTGTTCTGTAATCGGTTGAGGTGGGAAAATCGCTGTTCGTGATCTTGTGTATAACAGATAGCACGCAAGTGTGGATTTATTATTATGCTGCACTTAACTGCCTCTTCTGCGGGCTAAATAGCCTAGTTCTATGAACATTTCCTTAAGTGTAGATCACTTTTCAACTGTTTAATAGCCATCTTTGTTGATTTCCTCTGAAGAGTTTCCAAATTATTCTCACCCTTCTTACATTTTCATCATCCGTAATACACATTGTGCCTGTGGACTAAATGTTCTGCTGGGCAGTATGCCAGATTTGACTGCGAATGTCTTCTACCTGCCCGTGTCATAGACAACACAAATAAGATCAATATATTTAATAACACAGCAACAATGCATGGCCTCTGATTTAGGAGGAAAGAAAGGCAGGGGCATTGCCTACGTCTTTTATCATGTTTCACTTATTTCTGTTGAGGACCTCGGTCCTTTGCCAAGCCTCTTTTGATATTGTTAATCTGGAGGTCTGTCACTGGTTTTTAGATTCAGCGTGGGAGAGAGGGTATGTTTGAAATCCGCTCAGTTTTAATCGTACGGGTCAGAGGAGAAGACATTGAACCTTCATCAGGGCTGTACTGGGGGCACTGTATAAGAAGGACTTACAAGGAGACGGAAGGGAGTAGCTGTGGATACATGTAGGGCTCTAACCCCGGCATCTGTGTATAATCCAGGGCCATGTACGTATCAGGATGGTGACCCCAAAACCAGATGATCCAGGTATTGGGAAAGGTGGCACACAAACTGAGTAACCACCAACCACACTGATAAACAACAAAAACAAAACAGAGATAATTATGGGATCAACCAGACAGAACCACTCCCAGGACAGCTGTTGAGCAAGGGCACTTTACCGTCCCAGATTTCCTTTCGGGTCTGGCATTGGCCCTCTGGTAAGGTCAGTCTAGGTGCCAGCTGAGGGCTGATCTGGGGTTTGCACCTGTGTTACGAGGAATTAAAGAAAGAACCCCAAAGGGGAGAACTTTGAGCTCAGAGATGAGAAAACTCTGTTTTAAAGAATAAATATTAGTTACTAAAGGCATTGCCTAGTTGGCCATCACCACCCCCAACACTGACTGCCAGGAAGTTGAAGTTAAAACACTTCTTCAGATCAGTTACCTCAATGAAGGAGACCCCTTAGCCTGTATATTTGTCCTTCCTTTTTTCCCACTTATCTTTATTTTCTACTCATACGTACACTTTCCGTCGTTCTGGTTTTGCAGCCTTATTTATATATATTTTTTCATATTTACAGTAAGAGTTCTTATACCTCGCGACACCCACTGAAAAAGAAGGCAGGGGATAAATAAAACTTTGCATCCATAAAAAAAAAGCATCGAATGGATTGTAAAGCTTTGCTGGTTTATTTGTGTGCTCTATCTGTTGTTGTATTTATTTGCCAGGATCTGTCTAGTTGGGCAAGATTCATAATCTACATAGAAATTGTTTACCTGAAATTTTCTTGCTTCCCAGGAGACATTAAATGGAAATAGACCTTGTTTTCCTTCAGTGAAATCCCTTCTGCAGCATAGCTATTATCTCTTTCGACAGGCAGGAACGACCATGCTTCTGGTCATATGCCTGTCATGTGCGTTTTTTTTTTTTTCTTTTTTTTTTTTTTTTAAGTAGGCTCCAAGCCCTACATGGAACCAAATGCTGTGCTTGAAACTCACGACCCTGAGATCAAGATCTGAGTCTTGAGTCAAGAGCCACGACGACTGAGCCACCCCGGCACCCCTCGCCCTGTGCATTCTCAAGGATGCCTGATAACCTTAAGGAACAGAAGCCGTTTGAAACTCAGGCCCCTAAACTGAGAGTTCCATGTGGCAAGAACTGTGCTCTATTAATAAGCATCTGTACCCTGGCTTTGTTCTGCTTTACTGCTAATTTGTAGGAGACTATACCCTTGAACCCTAGACTCCCTCTGATGGTTCACTGAAAATATTTTTTAAGTCTTGGGGTCTCTAACTTTTCTTTCCCCATATGTACAAAGAGATACAATGTTGGTCTTGTGCTGCCCTGCCACCCAAACTTTTATTCATCCATTATTCTTTTGCTTTTGCTTTTTATGACTCCTCTCGAGGAAGGCATTCTTTTTGAGACCAGTGAAATGGATAGTAGGGATGCCATGAAATACCTTCTTAGAAAAAAAATCGTTGCCACTGGGTTAAGAGTTCAGACTTTGCGCTGGAAGACGGGGGTTCCAGTCCTGGCTTCTGCGGTTGTTTACCCTGTGATCTTGTACACAACATTGAAATTCTCTGAGTTTCATCTTCTTCATCTGTAGTATGGGACTAATAATTTTCCTTTGGCCTCGTGAGAAGTGGAGGTAATTTATGTGAAAGGTCAAAGGTTCAGTACTCCATCAGCTTAAGCCATGGACTCTCATGGTCATACCCTTGACCTTATAAGACCCCCTGTCCATGAATGCCTCACTCTCGCCATCTGATCCCATGTCTCCGTCTTTTTAACCAAACCAGATTCTATCGTCTACACAACACCACTCCCCTGCAAATACCTAACTTTCTCCCACTTACCTTCCTCCTGCATATGCATGTGGAAAAGCCCCTCCTCTGGTTAAAAAATTCCTGCTTACTTTATGCTTGTTATCTGAGCCGAATGTTCACAGAAAAACACACAAGCACCCTTGCTGATTTTTTTTTTTTTCCTTTTACTTTACACTTCTGGTCGCATTTCTCAGATGGGCACCTCATCTGTCCCTGTTCTACCTGTTAATGACCTTGCCTCATATTCCTTTGAGAGAATAGACTCATCAGGCAGGAGGCCTCTCATCTGCCTGCCATCAACATCATTAACCTCCTCACATCTCTATTTTGTAAACAGTACCAGAACCTATGAATATTAATTACTATTGTGGTTCTATGATTCTTGGTTGGAGCTAGCTAATGCATTTAGAATATTTTCTGGAAAACAAAGCAAAACAAAACTTCTCAAACTTGCCCTCTGTTAAACTGATGCACAGAAAAAAGACTATGTTAATACAGTGCACTATTGTGAAATGTAGAATTATTAAGAGGCGTAGTAAGAATGTATAAGGCACAAAAGGAGCTGCTTAAGTCTGTTCCAGGTAATAAACAATCTGACCATTTTGTCATTGAATATTTTTAAGGACATTATATTTGGGAGGATAATGGATGCTCAGATCGAGGCATTATTCACTGGGCTGCATGCTGAGTGTATGTGACACCTAATTCCCCGTGTTCTATTCTACCTTACATGTAAGAAGCCCACAGCTATGACTGTGGTGCTAAAAACTCAGGTTCCAAATAAATACAGAACCTTCCTTTTCCCCTTTGCACCATGTCACTTGCAAATCCATAAAGCCTCGTTTGCTCCTTGAG
Source organism: Panthera uncia (assembly GCF_023721935.1). Taxonomy (NCBI): domain Eukaryota; kingdom Metazoa; phylum Chordata; class Mammalia; order Carnivora; family Felidae; genus Panthera; species Panthera uncia. The sequence goes on from NW_026057584.1 coordinate 16,686,357, forward strand.
GTTAAACCATTCAGCCGAGGGGACGTCGTCAACCACTTGTTAAACTTCCTCTATGAAAGGGCCCTTCATAAGCTGCTTGTCTGGGAAGCAGCGAGAAGACAAATTAACAACTTGGAAAATAAGGCTGTATTTTCACAATCTGTCATAATCTCTTTGATCTTGTTAGGAAAAAGCCTTGTCAGATTTCTTTGCTTCCTCTAAGTTATGGCTCAATAATGACCCAGATCTCTGTGATGGTGACAATCCTGCCTGGAACTTCTGTTTCGCAGGGTCCTGTTTACCATCTCTGGTCCCAAACCTGTTAGAAGTGACAGTATCCTACTTGGGCACAGAGCCTGGATGGTTTAGGGAGTGTCTTGAGATTTAAACTGTCTTAAAATGAATGAAATAAGCTATGGGTTCAGCGTGGCTCTCAAATACAGTGAAGTAGAATTAGAAATAACATTTCATTCTTCATTTTTCATTGGTTCCATTTATTTTCTCCAGATACTTCCTTCAAATCATTGGTCCTTGTTTGTGTGTGTGTGTGTGTGTGTGTGTGTGTGTGTGTGTGT